>NC_052049.1:52855971-52903471 GCF_903992535.2 Arvicola amphibius
ATGGGGATGGGAGAGCCGGCAACAAGCCCAAGATGGATTTATGCAGATTAAGTTTGAAATTCTGATTTTTCTCTCTAATTGTGTTTCTGCTATCATTGCAAATCCTTTGTACAGACAGAGACAGGGAGAATAAAAATATATAGAGGGTGCTCCAGGAAGAATCGGGTAGTGTGCCCAGAGCCCTAATTGCTTTTTCCACTTACAGAAATCTCGGGTGTTTATTAAATGTAACTTTCGGCTGCTCGCGTTGTTTGTAAACGGCTCTTTTCTGTGCAGACAGTGGGCTGAAATACGGCACGCTATTATTCACAGTCCTGCTATTAGATGCTGAATTGTAACATTGTTCCCTTTAATGAGAAGCGCCTCCCTCAATAATTAACGATCTCACATTTTCCTATTTTCTTGCCTGATGAAAAGAATCAATTTTAATTCGTGGTAAATTACAGCCATGCTTTGGGGTATTATTTGCTTACTGAAAACAAATCAAGCGACTTCAACGGTCCTGTTTACTTTTTTCAGCTATGCAGTAATCCAAAAGCAACTGTACATCAGATCGAGTTGCTCGGGCCCACTTCAGAATGGAAGAAAAGATTAAAGGGCAGGGCCGAGGCGAGGGGGGGGGGCGGCCTCCCAAACTGTTTGTGACCATAGTGACCAGGATTTCTCCCAGGCCAACGTTAGGCTCCAGAACTGGTGCTCCTCAACCTTCAGTGTCCACCCTGTCCTGGTAAGGGTTCTTAAATTACATATGGCCACTCTGGAAATTCGGACTGTTCCAGGGATGGCGTGCTTGTGGGAATGGGTGACCTGAAAGGAGAGCTGGGAAAGCGAAGTCTCTACAAAGGGGTACCGGGTGCTTCCACACTCCTCTGCTTGAGAGAACTCAAGGTCGCCAGCCAGAGACCACAGCCAAGAAAGATTCGGCTGAATGCCCCTGCCTGTCCACTGCGAAAGCGCCCTCCTCTTCCGGCGGTGGCTCTCCAGGGCAAGATAAGCATCTGTGTGTAACTCTTAGTCAAACAGGCCTGGACCTAGCTCGAACCATCAGAGGTTCCTAGCCCTGGAGTTGTGGGACTTGAGGTCCAGATGCACTTAACCTGTATTGTCTCAAAACAGAGCCGACTCAGCCTAAACCGGCAAAGGGGAAAGAAACAAAACAACAACAGAAAAATTGACTACAAGCCCGACCTCCCAACCTTTTTTCTTCTTCTTCTTCTTCCAACACTGAGAGCAGGGCTTCATGTGTGACCTTTTTTTTTTTTTTTTTTTTTTTTTTTTTTTTTTTTTGGTTTTTCGAGACAGGGTTTCTCTGTAGCTTTGAAGCCTATCCTGGAACTAGCTCTTGTAGACCAGGCTGGTCTCGAACTCACAGAGATCCGCCTGCCTCTGCCTCCCAAGTGCTGGGATTAAAGGCGTGCGCCACCACCGCCCGGCTCATGTGTGACCTTTTGAGCGCTTTTGAAAAGCAGTGCATTGAAGGTTCCTCGCTTAGCCACCTGCATGGATGGGGCTTGCCAAGAGTGCTGGGAAGTGCTGTCCCAAACTAATGTCATAACCTGGGAGTTTGGGGCAATACAGGATGTAATAGATGGTGGGTGGGTGGGTGGATAGATGAATCGTTCTTTGCACATGCTTGCTTTTGGAACCACAAGCAGACAGTCGCCTGTGTGACTCCTCATGAGCACAGCCACCAGACCCTGGCTTGTTTCTTTCTCTGGTCTTTCTCTTCTGACAATTGGCACTCAATGAAAAAACAACCACACCAGACAATGAGGAATTAGTACCGGCCCTGTCTGTCCTAGCTTCCCTTGTATTGCCTTTTGCCCTGTAATTTTAATGGACCAAATTAGCCATGTGGAACATAATAATTGGCATACAGATTTTATTTGCGTGTGTTAAGTTTGTTGCTTTTCTTATTTCTATTTACTTAGGATAAATAATCATATATCAGTTATTCAGTTAGGTGACAAGGCTAGTAATTGGAATCAAAAGAAAAAAGTCTCATTCCTACTCTCTCTATAACTAGATATAGTGCTAATAAGACTGCATCAATCTTATGTAGCAAATAAATAAAATAGACAAACAAACAAATTTGCCTCCAACAAGTTAATGCGGTGTATCTGAGTGGAAAGTAGATATTTTCACGCATTCTGGAGATGAGGAGTGACTTTTAATAAAATCACAAGAAAAACAAATGTAATTCTGTAAGCCATTTCTTCCAGAAGCCAGCGTTCATCACCACCCCCACTCCTGCCCCTCCATTGCAACCTTTCTCTTTTCCTAAGCAGTTGGTCTCGGGTTAAGAGTGACAAGGGGCTTGGCTTCGCCAGTCACTTTGGCTCACACTTGGCTGGGTGAGATGAGGAGGGAGACGGGATTCTATAGGTAATTAGCCTTCTGCAAGTAAGATTTTTCTCTGCCCTCAGCTTTCCCTCCATTCTTGCTTTCTTTTTCCCCCCACTTGGCGCTACTCCCTCCTCCTGTCTCCATTTCCTTATTTTCCGTAATCCACTGCTTTCATCCTTTCTACCCTCCTCTCTGACCCCACGTCTTCCGCCTTTCTTTTCTTTCTTTCCCCCTTTTCTCTCTTCTCCCTCTTTCCCCTCCGCCCCCCCTTCCCTGTCCCTTGTCCCCTCCCTGCAGCCCGAGTGCAGCTAATTCCGGGCGTCTATATTCACTCAATTAGAGAAATCTACAGAGAAGATCGATCTTCCATCTGCAGACATGCCAGCTTAACAAATTAGATTCTTGTTTCGTGCAGGTGATTTGGTGACAGTTGGGGAATTAGAAGTAATAAGTTGTTGTGTTTGAGCCCGGGCCCCCGCTCCCCGCCAGCGCCCCTCCCCGCCCGCCGCCCCGCGGCCGCGCCCGCCGCCCGGCACCCCCGCCGCCCCGGCCAGCCCGCGCCCGCCGCCGCCGCCGCATCCCCCGCCGTAATTAGTGCTGCTGCCCTCCATGTGGGCTCGATTAAACCGTGATTTAGCCGAAAGAAATATAATTATGGCTGCAAATAAAATAATCAGCATTGAAGAGCGATTTCCTTAATGAGATGGAGCGGTTGCACGTCACGGAGTAAAGGGGTCTCATTAAGAGGTGGTAATGAGGCTTGGGTGGATGGTGCAGTCACAAAATAGCCCAAGTCCCCAGCAGGCCGGGACCGCCCTGCGAAGCGGCCTCCGGGCTCCGCCACCCCGCGCCACCACGCCCGGCCTCCAGGGGGCGCTGCACCCGCCGCGCAGTCTCCTCCGGTGGCCGCCGCTCCGAAGTCAGGTCCGGTCCTTGGTCCTTGGCGACCCGCGGAGAGCCAGGCCCAAGTGCGCCTGCTCGGGTCTCTTTCCCCCAGGCAATCTAGAGGACAGCAGGTTGGCTGAGCGCTTGCCAGAGTGGGGTTTCTGTTCGCACCGGTTCCAGGCAGAGTCAGTCCCGGACTTCTGCGAACAGGTGGAAACCCCCCTGCCACACACACACCCAGGGTCCTCTGACCCCCATCCCAAGTCCCCTCGGAACGCGGGTGCCAGATCGGAGCTCAGAGCAGCCTTGAAGCTTATTCTCCCCAAGCCGTTTTTCAAAGTTGATCAAAGTCTAGGGAAAGTCACAACTGTGTTTTAACTCAAAGCTTTCTCACCTGGGTTCTCCTGATCTTCTGGCCTGTAGCCCTGGAGTCCCGAAATTCTGTTCTTATATCAAGGTGTGTATACATATGCACATTCCCAGGTTCCCGGATGTGGTGGGAACTCAAGGCTTGTTTGTTTGTTTTGCTTTTGTTTTTACTTGGTTTTTCTGAGACAGTCTCACTATGTAGCCCTGGCTGGCCTGGAACTCACTGAGTAGACGAGGCTGGCCACCAATTCACAGAGACCCATCTGCCTCTGCCTCCTGAGTGCGGGTATTAAAGTCGTGGGTCACAACAGCCAGCCCAACTTCCGTATTTGTTTCTAATCGGATTGTTAACCTTCTCCGGAATTACTGTGTTGGGCAATCAACAGTTCACATACAAGTGACTCTCAACATGACACCCTCTCTTATTACCCTACTATGCGTTAGGCGCTGTAATGGAGAGGGAGCGATGGACAGATGTTTGTTATGGTGGGGCTTCCAGACCAGCGCGGCCTACATTGAGTTTTTCGGCTATGGTAGATGCTGTGTATCAGGCATTTGCTGCCTGGGAAGCAGCCATAAAAGAGTAGCTCAGGTTTGGGTTCTGTTTGTCTTTGCTCCATTGGGATTTGTGTTTTCTGCCTCTGTAACAAAGTACCCGAGATAAATCATTTACAGGGAGGAGAGGTTTTATTAGCACTCCCTGTTTCTGAGGTTTCAGTCCATTGTGGTGTGGCGCCCTGGCTTTATGCTGCTGCTGAGCACATGGCGGAGTGACACTGTTCACATCATGGTGGCCAGGAAGCAAGCAGGGAAAAGGCCGCCCATTCCAATAACCCCTGCAAGGACACTGCTCTCCCCCACTAAGAAGACCTAATTTTCTTCAATTAGGTTCCCCCTCCTGTAAGTTTTGCTACCTTTCAAGACCTCACAGAGTAGCAAACCCTAACCCTTCAACACATATCTCTATAAAACCTAGGGGCCCCTTTCTGCTCAGCGTGGACTCTTTCTGAGCTCATTGGCTCCTCAGTGTGTTTCGGGGTGTTCTTTTACCGTTTCTCTAGACAATTTGTTTCAACCCAGAAACCTAGGATCTCAGGGAGATACTAACGCTCTTCAGGGCTACTAGCTAATGGAATATCTTTTGTGGAATGTTCTCCTTTCCAAGGGGCTAGAAGGAGAAGCATGCCGCCATGTTGTCTGGATAAGCACTTGTCCGTATCTATCTGGTGATGCTAAGCTTGAGAGAGACTTCCCAAAACACTGCCTCTTTAAATACCTTTTTGCCCTAAACAAATCTAGGTTGATTTTAAGTCCAAACCTGTTAGGAGTTTCTACATTAAACGTGCCGTCAGGGAGCCTACTTTGTGATACGACATCTTCTGCCCTCTAGAACTAGGTCCTGGGCATAGCTGGGGTGAGCTCCTTACACAATAAGGGTTCATGAATAAGCAGACCTTACAGTGAGTGGCAGTGCAAGCGAATCGGATTAACATTCAGACCCCGGGGCCACGTGGAATGGAGGGTGATTAAAGTCTGCCTTTAAGCCCACGAAAGCCCCAAATCCACAGCTTAAGCTAATTCTCTCATTCACTCCCTAAAGGCAGTTTCCACACTAGAGCCTGGAAGTCAGCAGAGAGGCTGCCTTCTCCATCTCTCACGCTTTCCCAAGTTGTTAACACATGAAACCAGAGAGTCATTTCTGCTCAGGGCTTAAGTTTTCTTCCTGGATGCTTTAGCAGGTGGATTTACTCATCACCCGCCCCCTAATTTTCGAGAGGTCCCCATGTCGCCCAGTAGGAATGATGTTGACTTTTCCCTGTATAGTTTCCTTTCACAATTCTTCCTCCCTCCCTGGGAACCAGCTGCAGAAAGGAGATGGCTATTTAGGTGGGATAGTTAATGTAATGGAGATCTCAAAGTGGAATGGCTTTGGATAGATGGAATTTTATTTTTCTCTCAAAGAGCAGTCCATGCAAAAAGTGTTGGCATTTTCCCTCACACCCAGAATTCCCACCGGCTGTCAGCATTCAGGCAAAATGCTTAGTCACCTTGAACGTTAGTGCTTTCGGGTCCTATGGCTGCGCATGCGCCATCGGTGTTCAGGCAAACTGCCTAGCCACCCTGAGACTTTAAGACTTATATAGTGAGGTGGATGTATGTATGTGAAGATAGAGAAGCGAGGGCTGCTTTCCAGGCACTGGGAAAGGTTTGGTCAGCAAGAGACATAATGACAACAACAAGATTACAAGTACATGAGACACATGTCTTGAGCTACCTTCTTTACAACTCCGAAACCTGGACAATGAGACACTCCTCAGAACAGCGGTTGAATGTGTTTGAGATGGATATCTCAGGAGGGTTCTAGGCTGCTCAATAATGACATTAAGAAACATTTCTATTTACAGAAGGAAGTAAACTACAGGATACAGCAACAGTGCTTGATATATTTCAGCCATGTTATGAGAATGAATGACGGCAGATACCTGAAGATAGCACGGCTTGGAGGAGGGCACAGGATAAGGCGAAGAGGAAGGACCAAAAGACGCTTGGTAGACAGCACAAAGGAAGACTGTGGAACCTTGGGTATGACAATAACACAAGGATCTAGACTACTTAGGATAGAAAAAAAATGGAGAACCACCATAAATGAGCTGCTTATGCATGTTTAATTGCTGAGACATAAATGAAATGAATGAATGAATCTATGTGCAGTGTGGGCATGTAATCTATACATGACGCCCTGGTGCGCATGTGCTAGATAGTCTTTAAAAGCGGACATTTTAGCTTCATCTCTCACTCACCACACTGTTTTCATACAGGCCTGTACACTACCCTCTTTACCCTTTTCTCTCCCTCCATTATTAAAACTCTTTTTTTTTTTTTTTGGTTTTTTGAGACAGGGTTTCTCTGTGGCTTTGGAGCCTGTCCTGGAACTAGCTCTGTAGACCAGGCTGGTCACGAACTCACAGAGATCCGCCTGCCTCTGCCTCCCGAGTGCTGGGATTAAAGGCGTGTGCCACCATCGCCCGGCCCGGCCTTATTATTAAAACTCTTAAAGCAGGTTTCATTTTGTATCTTGTGATCCGTTCTCATGTCCAGAAAATATCAAAAAGCAGTTTGAAATTGCTAAAAGGGAAGCTATCATCCAACCATCTTTTTTATTGATACTTTGCTTTCTGTCATGCTTGACCTGTGGCCTAAGGTGGCTGCTCCAGCTACTGACATCGCCTCTGCATTTGGGGCAGCTGGAAAGGTTGATTTTAAAAAAAAAGATGCTTGTTCTTTTCTTTTAAGGGGATACTGCAAAATTACTTCATTTCCTCTCACAAGATGTTGGTCAGAATTGAGTCGTGTGGTCTTATCTAACTCAAAGGAGACTGGGAACTGTGGTCTTTACATGAACTAATTAAAACATAAGATCTTACTCTCCTGCTCTGCAGCAGAGACAATTCCCATGGTGAACATGACCCTTACTTGCTGTGGGACAATGATCTTGAAGATTTGTCAGTTGTATTGCTTTAATAAAATGCTGATTGGACAGTATGCAGGCAGGAAGTATAGGCAGGGTGATGAGAACAGGAGAATTCTGGGAAGAAGAAAGTTGCAGTCTGTAGTCATGACCCAGATGCAGAGGAAGCATGATGAGAATGTCTCGCTGATAAAAGGTACCAAACCATGTGGCTAACACAAATGAGAATAATGGGTTAATGTAAGTTATAAGAGTTAATAAGAAGCCTGAGCTAATAGGCCAACCAGTTTGTGATTAATGTAGACCTCTGTGTGTTTCTTTGAGACTGAAAGGCTGTGGGACCAGGTGGGACAGAAACCTCTGTCAACACTTACTGATGACCCCCTCCTCACCCTTCCTCAGTATTTACACTGAAAGATTAGTGTGTGGTGAGGGGCCAGGGAGCATGGCAGAAAATGGATGTAGGCCAAATGAGTAATGATGGTTGATCTTAGCTGTAATTTAGGATAAAGAGCTACATAGTAAAGCACAGGATATTTTACATTGGTATGAATTTTAGTTTATTGATTCAAATTTAAACTTAATCTTGTTATACTGTATGTATATTTCTACTCTTGTTTAGGGTATTATATTTATGCAGAAAATTAAAAATGTAATGCATAATTAAGAAATACAGATTAATAGTCATCTATAATAGCAAATTTAGTCATGTTTTCAATGTCATACAAAAGTATATTTCAGATAAATAGGCAATCTTCAAACACTTTAAAGACCTACAGAATATGGCATTTAAAATGTTTTAAGAACTTATATTTTTCTCAACAGTGAGACATGTCTGCTTTTAGCAGCACCAATTACTACAAATTGAAGATGATAGGCATTGAAGAAACTCCATATGGAGTTTTTTCCTTATGACAAAAGCTAGCCATTTGGGCAAAGAAACTGCCCTTGTCCCAATTGCTGACAGTTACTGTCCAAACTGGACCAGCAGGACACAAGAAGAGTAACCACCAAACTTTCCCAAGACAAAGTAAGACAGTCCTTCAAAATTCCCCACTTCACATGCTAGGCCTGTAAGCCAGAGTGAAATGCCCCAACATTAGAGAGGAATTTTGGGTGACAGTCCAGACAGTTTGAGGCTATTAGGTAACATTCTTTGATGGAGTTAAAGACTAGATAATTATAGTTTTTCTTAATTATGACAAAAAGTAAATTAGATACAAAATTTTCTTTAATATTTTCTAATGGACTAGATATTATATTTGTAATTCTTACTAGATAACTGTTTTTGTTGTATATAATCTTTCTATGTTAAAGTTAAAACCTTAGACAAAAGGGGAAAATACTGTGTAATAATTCCCTTGTTCACTGTAAAGATTTGTCACCTGAACTGATTTAATAAAATGTTTCCTGCCAGGAGCCAGGCAGGAAGTATAGGAGGGGCAACCAAACTAAGGATGATGGGAAGGAGAAGAGCAGAGAATCAGGAGTCACCAGCCAGACACAGAAAGAGCAAGATGGGTACACCATGCTTAGAAAAGGTACTGCCACATGGCAGGGCATAAATAAGAAATATGGGTTAATGTAAAATGTAAGAGCTAGTTAATAATAAGCCTGAACTATTGGTTAAGCATTTATAAATATTACTAATCCTCTCTGTGGTAATTTGAGAGGCAGCTGCTGGGTATTTGGGACCAAGCAGCTCTGGGACAGGAAACTTCTTCCTATACCAGGAATCAAAATAAGTTCCTCCCTTTAGTTGTTTACATAACATATGTTGGTCACAGCTATGAAAAGTAACTAATACAGGATCTCATTCATTCATTTGTCCATTTACAAAGTTGTTATTGTGCACTGGTTATGAGCCAAGCACAGGGCTTGAGCCTATAAATATGGTATTATGATCATGCTTGTAAAGATGACAAAGACAGACAGTAGAGAAGTAAATGTGACTATGATGTGTCTATGATAATAGCTCAGAGAAAACTAACCTGGTCCAGGATCCTGGAAGTGATGTCATAGCGGAGACATGAATGATATAAAGGTGACTAGTCCATTAAAACTAAATGGCGCAGAAATAGACAGGGTCTCTAGAAAAGAAATCTCTGTGCCAGGCATGATGGTTGATGCCTATACTCTTAGCATTCAGAAGACTGAGGCAAGAGAATTGGTATTAATTCAAGCACAACTTTGGCTACAGGCTGAAACTGTGTTTCAAAACAAATAAACAAGAAAAATAAAATAATCATCTCCAAGTCCAATTTTCTCCAGCCTGGGTCATGAAGTCTAGAGCTCTGGATTTAGTTCATGATGTCCCTTTAAAAAAAATAGTTGGGAGGCTGGAGATATGGCTCAGCAGTTAAGAGCAATGACTGCTCTTCCAGAGGACCCAGGTTCAATTCCCAGCACTGACATGGCAGCTAACAACCTTTTGTAATTCCAAGATCTGACATCCTCACACAGTTATACACCAGTGGACATAAAATAAAAATAAATAAATTATTTTAAAAAATAGTCAGGCAGTGGTGGCAAATGTTTTTAATCCTAGCATTCAGGCAGCAGAAGCAGACAGATCTCTGAGTTGAGGCCAGCTTGGTCTACAGAGAGAGTTTCAGGATAGCCAGTGCTTCATAGAGAAACCCTGTCTCAAAAAAGAAAGAAAAAATATAACCAGTTAAGTTCAAGTTAACTCAGTGAACATTTGTAACTTAAAGACCAAAGATAACACCATGTGCTATTTCACAGGGAGCAGTCGGAACAGCGAAGCCGTTGGATTTGTAGGAAATCTATTCTCTATGGAGCTAGAAGCAAAGGATTTCATCAGAGAAAGTTGGACTGAAGGATAAAGCAAGTAAAATCTAGAAGGTTGCAAGAGAGTACGTATGGGTTAGGAGAAAACATTGAATCTTCACAGAAGACCAACAAAGCAAAGGAAGTCTGTCTTTAATGGAAAGGAAGCCTGTGGAACTCATGTCCAAGAAGTGGTCAAACTTTGATGATGTGTGTTGAATGAGCACTCAAGGGCCATCAAAGGGACAAGCAGTGCAAACGAGACAGAGACTTCCCCCCATTTCATAGTCCAGAAGTAGGAAATACAGGACCATTGTGGTCCTACAGTATCAACGATCTTCTTTCTGTGTCTGCAGGAGAGCAGCATCTTTATCACACTTTTTAAGGACTCTCTTCAATGACTTCGTGTCTGGACTCTTTCTTTTTTATTATTTGTTTTTTATTTTATTCGGGGGGTTGTCACAGAAGCCTTCATGTCTTTCATTCTCAATTATGAGCCCGAAATCATCAATGACACTGCAAAAGAAGCTTCCTCGCCAGAAGGAGCATGGACCACAGACACCCACACGGTCTCCAGCGCCAGCATGGGCCACAGACACCCACACGGTCTCCAGCGCCAGCAAGGACCACAGACACCCACACGGTCTCCCCCAGCGCCAGCATGGACCACAGACACCCACACGGTCTCCAGCGCCAGCAAGGACCACAGATATCCACACGGTCTCCTGCGGCAGCATGGACCACAGACATCCACACGGTCTCCCCCAGTGCCAGCAAGGACCATAGACATCCACACGGTCTCCCCCAGCACCAGCAAGGACCACAGACATCCACACGGTCTCCAGCGCCAGCAAAAGACCAGAGACATCCACACGGTCTCCTGTGGCAGCCCTGATCATGGACAGCAACATGGTCTCCGGTGGCAGCACAGACCACGAACTCCAACAAGGGGGACCTGAAGTTTAGAGATGGGTCAATGGTCAAGGTCCCCTGATGGCTAAAAGAAATCGGGTGAGCTCGAGGGGGCATCTCTATGCACTCTGAGAGTAATCCTGGTGAGATTCAAAGAAACCTCCAAGATGGCCATGAAACTCAACACTGAGTATACTGACACTTATTAAAAGAACCCCTCCTACTTGCAAACTTTCCTATCAAGTTTTTATTTTTGTTCTTGGAAGCAGGCTTTCTCTGTAACAGCCCTAGCTGTCCTGGAACTCTCTCTGTAGACCACGCTGGCCTCGAACTCACAGAGATCTGTCTTGCAGACCTCTCTAAAGGATCTTTAAAGTGGGAGATGATCCTAGAGCCTTGAAGATGAGGGGACACTTCACAGGCCTCATGCAGAACTCTCAGATGAAGACTGTTCAACTGATTTCTAGGCTTAACTCTCATTCATCTATCTATGGCTCTCCTTGGTCCTGGCTAAGGAGCTGTACTATTGTGTGATAGATAGTTCTGGAGACAAAAGGCAGGCCCCTGGAGCCTTGGGCTAACCCATTGGCTCTGGGGTAGGGGATCAAGTTCTAACCAGACCCTATGCTGATTCTCCACAAGCTCCCACAAGTCCACAGCGCCCACCCGGCAAGAGCACCCTGCTCCCCCAGGTGCATGCCGGGAATCTTAAGCATGAAGCCGCGGCTCCTCAGGGGGCAGGGACGTGCCACAGCTGCAGTCCGTGGAGATTCTCACAGTCCTCGTTTTCAATTTGGGCTTTGTCGCTAAAGAGGTAAATTGAGAATATTGATCAGCTCATCAGCTCACAATTAGGCTGTCCTTTTCCCCTTTCTGAAATTTGATCTAATGCTTGTGATGGGGGAGGTGACTGAGTGTGGGCTCCCAAGCCACCTCTAGACTCATCATGTGGCCCTTTACCGCAAGGGTGCCGGGATGGGAGCGTTTTTGTCATTCCTCCTCATCTGCCCATGGTACTGGATTTTGATTATTTGCATGAGGGCATGGTGCCAAGTGGGCGGAGCTTTGAATGAGGAAGGAACAGGCATGATGGCTCAGAGAGAAGGACCTCAACACTGTTGGTCTGAGGCAAAGAGAGGACGGGCTTTTTTGGTTTTGTTTATTATTATTATTATTATTATTATTATTATTATTATTATTATTATTATTATACAGGGTTTCTCTGTGTAGCTCTAACTGTCCTGAATTCACTCTGTAGACCAGACTGGCCTTGAACTCACAGAGATCCACCTGCCCCTGCCTCCATCTAGTTCCTACTGAGCTGATTGAATGCTGACTTACCGACTGGTAGACAGTAAGTTCCCCAAGGGCAGAAAGAAACGGGTACTCTGTGCATTTTCATCCCTTTGTTCCCAGCAAGGAAACCGAAATCACACTTCACTGATCCCAAGTTTCCACCCTACAGCCAATCCAATAAAAAACTTTGTTTCTACTTTCTTTTTCTTTTTTTATTTTAATGATTTTTGTTTTGTTTTGTTTCTCAGACAGGGTTTTTCCATGTAGTCCTTGCTGTCCTGGAACTTGCTTTGTAGACCAGGATGACCTCAAACTCATGGAGATCCACCTGCCTCTGTCTCCCAAGTGCTGGGATTAAAGGTGTGCACCACTGCCTCCCAATTTAGTGATTTATTTTTATTTTATGTGCATTGGTTGTTAACATACAAAAGAGCTCCACAATAGCCCAGAATGGAATATATCAAAGGTTTATTTATTTGAAGACAAACTCACAGAAAGGGTAACGATTTGCAGTCCTCTGTGTGCGGTAGGAACTGGAACCGAATCCCTTAGCCAACAGGCCAGCACACACTCGATTTTAGTCTGCATTTATAGTATATGAGACCTTGCCCAAAGTGGATCAGTATCTTAAAGGCTATAGGCTGAAGGAGTTCCCACAGCAATTGGTGTTTTGCCTGCATGCATGTCTGTGTGAGGATGGCAGATCCCCTGGAACTGGAGTTACAGACAGTTGTGGGCTGCTCTGTGGGTGCTGGGAATTGAACCCTGGTCCTCTGGAAGAGCAGTGAGTGCTCTTACCTGCTAAACCATCTCTCCAGCCCTTTTTCCTTGCTCCCTAATCTTTTCTTCCCATATTTCTTCTATTTATTCTCTCTACCTGCCAGTCCCACCTTTCCTTTCTCCTGCCTTGCTATTGGCCATTCAGGTCTTTACTAGACCAATCAGGTGTTTTAGACACAGCTTCACAGAATTAAACAAATGCAACACAAAAGAATGAAGCACATCTTTGCATCATTAAACAAATGCTCCGCAGCATAAACAAATGAGGCACATGTTTAACTAACATTCTACAACATATGTGTGTGTGTGCCCATTTGTGCAAGTACCTAGGGAAGCCAGAAGAGGGCATCAGATCCCCAGAAGCTGGTAGTTGTGAGCTGCCCAACCTGACTTGTTGGGAACCCAACTGGGCAAAGAGTACACTGAGCAAAAGCTAGAGATACCCAAAGGTCCACAAGTAAGCAGTCAAGGAAGTCACAGAATTCAGGTTCCACGTGCAAGATTAAATCTGAACATAGCCCCTCAGTAGCTTCGTTCATGGAGGGAAGTGCTCATCATGGGATGACTTGGAGCCCTAGACATTAGGGGCTAACAGAAAGCTGCTATCACTGTGATAGACACTGCCAAATACACAGAGGGGAAAACTGAAATTTACTCTTGTGATGCTCTTTGCTACTGCTGAGGCGATCATGTAGAGCCAAACCAAGCTCATCTGATTTAAGGACATGTTTTCCTCCTTAGAAAAGGACGGCATTAAAAAGCTTTAGCAATTGTTTTTTGAAACGTGGAGCCAAGGTCCCTGACCCTTCCCTCCAAAGACAGCCTGAATTAATACACCCACCAGGTGTGGTGCTAGATCTTGTAATCTTTGCAGTATGTCAGGAGGTCAAGATTATCTTATACGGGGAGGCTGGGGCCAGCCTAGACTCTATAACACCGTCTCAAAAACAAAAACCAAAGCAACCAAAAGAAACAACAACAAATACAATAGGGACAAAGCAAACAGAGCCCTGATCCACAGGTTTTGGTTGGACTTAACCTATTGCCTGCACAAATAAACTCAGAAGAGACTTCTGTTGTGAAGAAAGACAAAATGTCACCAGAGAGTGGCTATGTCTGGACCAGGGAAGGTAAGATTCCAGAACTTTCCTCCCTGCCATTAGAACAGTTCTGTGACCACACAGGGGCATAACCAAGCTCTGACCTTTGATTCGGATTGTGCTGCTAGAACATGGCTTACATGGTAAGGGGCGAATAAAAATAGGAGACGCTCATGTGGACGCTGCCTGTCTTTAAGGCCCTGCCAGCTTTTCCTTACGAATACTGGCATTAAGGATCTGTGCAGCCCAGAGGAGCCATTTCTAACCATGGTAAACTAAAAGGTAACTGTGTTTTGAGAGGCATCTAACACTCAACAGGCACTTAATCAATACTCACTAATAACATTAGGCCACTCAGCACCAAGCAGGAAGATAAGGCCATTTCTTTGTTGGCGTACATTTGGGTAATTGATAAAAATAATTGCAAGGCTTTAAATGTTTGGCAATGATTAGCTAAAACTATCACCCCTAAGCCCTTCCCACTTTGAGAAAGTCATTCCGGCAGGAACAGCAGGAGAAGCAGCCAATACCCGCAGTTCAGAGAGGTCTACGTGAGTACTCTGAGCTGTCTAATCTAGCCTTTTTGAATGATCTATGTAAATGAATTACACGTTTTAATTAGGTGGTCTTTTCACTTGCATATTGAAGTTTACTACTAATTACAGCAAGGCAGGAGGTCACTTGATTGGTATGGGAAGCAAGGGGCCTTTATTTCATTGAACTAAACTACCTAACAGTTAACATGTAGGGAGAAAAAAAAACTGTAAAATTTATGCCTGTTCTCAAAATTCAAACTGTGAAGCTCCTGTTCATTTGTTTTTCTTCCTGACTCAAATCCCTTTCTATGGCTCTTTGGGGGGTTTTCTCTGTAAATATCAGAAGGATTTCTAAACACCAAATGACTCAAAACTATTATGGCTGTGTAGCTTGGAAGCCTGGAGTTTTGCATTCCTAATGCCAGAGGGAGAAACCCACCCTTTCGATATCCGTCACATTAAATGCTATTTAATTGCTGGCACAGCTGTTTCCAGATGTGGCTTTATTTTGTTTCTGCCAGCCAGCCTGTGAGTTTCATTAACTTCATCATTAAAGAATGGAGAAAGCTTTCTTTTCACACTTCATGGGAAGCAGACTATCCTTCAATTAGCGGAGGAGCACGGGCATTACCACAAACAGACTGCTGGGAATGGCCTAGGTGGCATTCTGCAAACCTTCTCCCCATTTGTTTCGAGAAAAGGATTTTGCTATTATTTTTATTTGTGCGTGTACAGGAGTGTGTCCTGTGTGTGCGTGGGTGCCCTCAGTCAGAGGAGAGCATCAGAATTGTGAGACTCCTGACATGGGTGTGGGGAACCAGCCTGAGTTCTCTGGACTGAGTCTTCTTCATCCTCTGAGCCTCCTCTCCAGTCCCCCTTCATCTGAGTTTTATCCCATCCACAGGGATCTCGATTTTCTATTCTTTTCCCGTGTTTTGGTGAAGCACACTACCCAATGGTGGTGGCATGGGTAGGAAGACATGTAAGACGTATCTGCTAACTCAGTATGCAATCCTTGGGAAACCAGGACTGCTAATTAGAAACCACAGAGTGAATGAAAGGCTTGACCCAAAGGAATTTTCCTGTCACTCAGAAGAGCGTTCATTTTCACGCAGACACACACGTGCCATGCCATCCTGGGAACGTAATGAGTCCTCTTGGGCTCCAGAGGTCTTCCAGATAGATGTTCAGAGAAGCAGCCACATCTCTAAAGTCCAAGGCCTTTTCAGACCACATCCTGCAAGGCAATGTAGTTGGAAGGGTGGGGCCTGAGCAGCTTGCTTTTAAGCCTGGTTCTCTAATCCATCCAAGGCTGGCTCTACTGGAGCTTGGCTCTCCTCCAATTTGCATGCACTTGTCTCCATGGGCAATAAGACCTTAGGAGGGAAGAGTCTGATTTTTCTTTTTCCTTTCTTGATTCCCAGCACCTAAAGCATAAACACTGTGGACATGTCATAAATATTTATTGAATTATTGGAATTATGAAAACCAAGACTCTGAAACAATCCATTTATTATAATTGATACTGATAGTAGCAAACAGACTCCCCTTTCAGAGAACACATGACAGATAAGCTAGGCATTATGCTAAATGTTTCAAATAGTTCGCCCTATGACATCAAAGGAGACCAGCTCCTATTCCCCCTTTCCCTCTGCATATAATCTATTCATATCTTGGTCCTTAAATAGAATCTCAGTTGCGTTTGGAGCAACAACCAAATGTTAGAAACAATTCCCTCCCCCTAGAGACCATTGTTTTCCAGGGTAGGCCACTGGCTTGATGCTAGCTGATAAAGCAAAGGAGAAGTTTAGTTTCGCCCTCATAGGTAAACAGAGCTCTCAGCAGGATGCCGAACTTCCGCCATTTCACCCTCTCCTCCCACCTGGCTCTTGGAGCCTAAATCCATAGGCAGGTGGATCAGCCATCTTACTTCATAACAGACAAAAGCCTGTGGATCAGAGATTAGTCTCCAGAACCCACATGAAGGTGGGTGGAGAGATCTGACTCCACAAAGCTGTCCGCTGACGACATATGTCAAACACACCACACACATTCCAACAACAATAAGAAATTATATTCAAATTTGAAAAATAGGCTGGCAGGATAGGATGTGGTGCGATTCCTGGATCCTTGGTCACCTCCTCCAGCGGAGGCATCAGGCTTGCCCTCCCCCTCTGGAGACGTCAGGTAGGATGAGCTGTGAGACCTGCTGAGTAGCACCTGGTACTTAGCTGTGAGAGCCACACGTGAGAATGCATCCCCGGGTGCAGACATGAAACAGCCAGGCAGGCACAAGCTCCCAGCCACAAGCTTTCACTGAAAAAACAAAGGGGGTAGCACTGCTCTGGGGGGAAAACATGAGTTTTATAGGGCTTTGGGATCTGGGGCGTGTTACTATGAAGATGCCCCACCTCTGAAATCTTCTCCTCACAGTGTAAGGGGATTTCCCTTTGATACAGATGAATACCAGTGACCAGATTGTTCCTGGCCAGATCCTGTTCTATCCTGTTCCTCTTGAAGGGTGGCTTTTCCCCCTCCACCTGGAATAATGGTTGGCAACACACTTTTATATTAACCGGAAGGAAAAGAACTCCTTAACAAGCTGTATGG
This sequence comes from Arvicola amphibius, assembly GCF_903992535.2. Taxonomy (NCBI): domain Eukaryota; kingdom Metazoa; phylum Chordata; class Mammalia; order Rodentia; family Cricetidae; genus Arvicola; species Arvicola amphibius. The sequence continues at coordinate 52,873,065 of NC_052049.1, forward strand.
ATTAAGGGTTTGAGAGCCTGGTGGTAGTGGTGGCCGATGCCTTCAATCCCAGCTCTCGGGAGGCAAAGGCAGGTGGATCTCTGAGTTCCAGGTCAGCCTGGTCTACAGAGTGAGTTCCAGGACAGCCAGAACTGTTACATGGAGAAATCCTGTCTTGAAAAAAACCAAACAAGAGTGTGAGAACCTGTGTCCTGCCTCTACTACTGTTTTACCAGCATGCTGTCTCTCATGGCCAAGCGAGTACTTCCTGGCCTTTGAGCTTCCAAGTTCCTGGCTCACTCACACATTTACCAGAACTGTCCACGGCAGCCTCCTGTTACTTCTGAGGACCTTACCTACTGTAGGCATTGGACTTTCTTCCTCCCTCCCTCCTTCCCTCCCTCCCTCCCTTCCTCCCTCCCTCTCTCCCTCCCTTCCTTCCTTTTCCTTCCTTTCTTTCTAGACATTCCCAATCACAGTTGTTAATCTAGTTTTCTGGTAGCCAAATTCAAAAGGGAAGAATCAGCTAGGAGAATTAATTTTAGTAATCACTTTAGCCCACAAAAATCTAAGCCTCTAACATTTTTAACAAGAAGTGTAAAATTATAATAAAGTATTTTATAGTCTTTTTCATATTAACACTTATAGCATGTCTCAATTTGGACAATGCTCATTTCAAGTATTTAATAGACTCAAGTGCCTTAGGACTACAATAGTGGACAAAATAGATACAGAATAACCTAGACCCTCTAAAGTCTGAATAATAAAGTCCAAAAAAGAGGAAGACACAGAATTCTGGAAACAAAATGCAGCATGAAGAAGGCAGGAGAGTGCCATCAGAGAGCAGGTGTCGCTGGTTCTAAATGTAGTTGGGAAGGAGGTTCTGAGAGGAAGGGGCCATGGCAAAAGCCTATTTTAATTTTAGGAAAATTGACTCCAGTTGTTTCATAGACATGCCAAATCACCATCGAAGCATCATACGCAGGTTTATAGAAAGCTAGCATTAAAAATGGAGGCTATTATTAACTATGAGAAAAATAATTATGGGTCAATCAAACATAATCATAGCATATTGACTGACCTAAGAGCACAGAGATCCCCAATGTCATTACAAGAAGTCAATAAACAGAACCATGAGAAGCAAGCCCCACAAGCGGGAATCCAGGCCAGATGTACTTCAGACTCCAGAACTTTCAGGATTTGGGAGTATTTGTATAGACTTTGTCTAAACTGCACAGTCAAGTCACGTGTATTATGGGGAAGTTTAGATTTCAGGTGAGCAATGATCTACCTGTGTGAACCTTTGCTTAGGGACATGGAGGTCTCCTCCTGCAGACACAGGGGAAAGTCAAAAGGGCCCAAGGGAGTGAGAATAGGAAGACAGTAGAACAGGAGTCTTCTGTGCTCTGCAACCTTTCAGATTTTCAGTTGAAAACACTTTCTCCATGCTGAGTGTGGGGGCACACACCTTTCAGCCCAGCACTCAGGAGGTAGAGGCAAGTGGATTTCTGAGTTTGAGGTCGGCCTGGTCTACAGATCAAGTTTCAAGATAACCAGGACTACATAGAGAGACCCTGTCTCAAAAAAAAAAAAAAAACCCATATATATGGAATAATAAATGTGTGCTGTTGGATCATCCTAGGGAAGCAGTTGGGACACTAGCTCCCAGAGGGGTCTTCTTCATCACTCAACCACACTGAACTTTATCCTAGAAAACTTAGATGACTTGTCCGCTTGAAGTCAGGTAACACAGGGAACAATGTGGATGCTCAGGAGGTGGAGACAGCCTGAGATTTCAGTCCTATGCAGGACCTGCTGTCCTGAGCTCAGAACCATCCACTCCCAGACTCCTAGTGGTGTGAGGACCTGCCTAACCTGTACAGTATAAATCAAGCTGCCAGGCATTCTGTTGTTAACCGCTAACACATTCCATGTGACCCAGAGGTTTTCTGATGCTCTCTGAGAGTTCTTCCTAGAATCTGTAAATCGAGATCACGTGGACAGCTGAGGTACACACAATCCAAACTGTGCCTATCCTAGTGTCCCTTCTTAAATATTTCCATAGGATCCTGTATGACTTTATCAGAACCCTTCGTTCATTGCAATGAGGATGGGTTCTGAGATTCCCAAGCTTCTTAACATTATCACCCAAAGGCTTAGCTTGGCGCTCACCCCACAGTAGGTGCTGGAAAAATGGCTGAGAAGCGAATTTGAGCATCATCTGCAGCCTGCTGTTCCCACTGATCATTTGCTTCCTTTTTAAAAAATTACATTGAAAAACTATATTCATTTAGTAAGGTGGGTCACATGCTTGCCGTGGTCATGGGTGTGGAGGTCAGAGGACAATTTGCTGGAATTGGTTCTCTTCCTCTACTGTGTGGATCCCAGGAATTGAACTTGGATCACCAGGCTTGGCGGCAAGTGCCTTTACCCACTGAGCCCTATTGTCAGCCCCTCCTCTTTTCCGCAGACCAAGACTCTTCTCACTTTCGACTTTGCTAACCTCCCTACTTAGAAATAACAATTTAATTTTCAGGAACATGTAACTTTTGCTGTTAACCATGTTCCTATTGCCTTGGGAAGTATATGTTTGGGGCAGAAGCAGATTCAGGACAGCTAGCTTTTCCAGGGGCTTGGAGGAAATGGATAGTCTATAGTGAGTTGGGGGAAGCAGAAAGTCAGGAAAGCAGAATGGTGGTTTAAGTTGCCCTGCCAGACTGGGAAGTCTCTGTAAGGAGGTCACAGAAACCCTGGGGCCAACCCAAGGTTGGGTGACAATGCCTAGGATCCTTAGAACAGATTTATTTATTTATTTATTTATTTATTTATTTATTTATTTATTTATTTATTTATTTATTTAGGCAGGGCTTCTCTGTGTGCCTTGGCTCTCCTGAAATTCACTCTGTAGACCAGGATAGCCTTGAACTCAGAGATCCGTCTGCCTCTGCCTCCCAAGTGCTGTGATTAAAGGTGTACACCACCATGCATGGCTCCATCTCTTGCTCAGATAATAGAGCCATGACCCTGTTACCCATCATCCTCACTAGAGGCCTCAGCGAATAGAACATATTCTTTTTTTAAAAGATTTATTTATTTATTATGTATACAACATTCTGTCTTGATGTATGCCCACATGCCAGAGGAGGGCGTCAGATCTCAGTACAGATGGTTGTGAGCAACCATGTGGTTTCTGGGAATTGAACTCAGGACCTCTGGAAGAGCAGCCAGTGCTCTTAACCTCTGAGCCATCTCTCCAGCCCACAGAACATATTCTTTGTTAACTCAGTTACCAGGCAGGATTGGGCAGTGAGAGATGATGGAAGACTTGTTTCAGTTCCTGAAGTTTTCACTCAGAAATGACTCTTACCACTACCACCAATTCCACTGGTCAGAGTCACAGAGCTGTACCCGGTGCCCCCAAATGAGAGTGTACAATTTCCCCACAGAATGTGCATCCAGTGCACAGACAGCTATGTCCATCTGCAAATGTGTTGTCTCTAAATTATAAGGAACCTGATACCTGAAACTTTCAAAAGTTGAATATTAGAGAAAATTATCAACAGACCCGTACTTCTTAAAGAAACTGAACCAATAATCAGTAATCTTCTAAAACTGAAAGCAGCAGGCCAGGACGAGTTTACTAAACTATTCTGCCAAACATTTAGGGAAGGAATTGCACCACTTCTTTGCAATCTCTTTCAGAGTTCAGAAGCAGAATAAATAGACTCATCCTATGAGGCAGTAGCTAGACCCAACCTGACAGAGACATAAAAAAGTAAATCACACTGTCTGCCATGATCATACCAGAAAAATCCCTCAAATTGAATCCAACAATGAATGAAAAATATAATGTACATATGACCTTCACTGTGGCATGCAGGTTTTATTGGTTATTGATCTAATAGAAAAAATAATTGTAAATGAATCTGAGCCATTGTTCTTTGGAGATGGGTGAGAAAGAGTGAGGTATATCAGTGATGGCCTGCTAGGTCATGCTGTATAACAAAAGCCACTAACTCTCAGGCAATTGGAGCAGCAAAGACTCATCTTTTGCTCAGATAATAGAATCCTGACTCTATTACCCATTGCCTCAATGAGGTACTCAAGGATGGAACTCAAGGATGATCCCTTGGAGTTGGAAAGAAACAGGAAAAGTGGACTGGAGACAGGGAGCTGTTGGCAGAAGGGAAATGGAAAGAGGAAAATAGAGAGTTATGTTTTCTGAGCTAGAAATCAAAAAAGTGGGCTGGCTCAGCAGTGACAGGCTGGGAGCTGCTGTCTAGACCTATTGACTTTTGTGATGTGTAAGTACACATTTCATTAAGGGATAATTATTCCTCCCACTGTCTTCAGGAGTATCATACTACTTTGAGCTAGCCTTCTCCAGGTAAAACTGAGTTTCTCATTTCAGGAGGCCTCCAGCCTTGTCTGCTTACTTGAAAACAGCATTACTGACCACTGATCAATCAGATGATTTGTTAAGGGGGTTACTGACTACAAACCATGACATATGTCTTAGGATGTTGAAATATTGATATTCATATGTTCCAAAAAGGGTGCCTGACATGGGAGGTATCCACTGTACATCAGAAAAGATATTACCCAACACCAAATATGCCATTTGTGCTAGAGGATGCTAACATACTGATAGCTGTATGTTTCAGATAGTACTAGGAAATCAGGTTTGTGAGCAGAGACTGCTTGTTCATTTCCCGTTCGCCCATACCCAAATAATCACACGGAAGTATATTAATTCCAACACTGCTTGGCCAATGGTTCATGCATATTTCTAGCTAATTCTTATATCTTAAATCAACATATTTCTATTAATCTGTGTATCACCATGAGTATGTGGCCTACCAGTAAGGTTACAGCCAGCGTATCCTCCTTTGGCAGCTATGTGGTGCCTGACTCTACCTACTCTCTCTCTAATCACTGTTCAGATTTCCCACCTGACTTTGCTCTGCTAAGCAATTGGTCAAAACAGCTTTATTCATCAACCAATAAAGCAACACATATACAGAAGGACATCCTGCATTATCTTCCCTTTTCTGTAAAAATAAAAAGGTCTTAATGTTAACATAGTAAAATTACATACATAAAAGTTATCAGGAATTAGTTACAATATTTAGTCCATCATCTATCCTATCTCTGAGAGTCTAAAGTTTCATATCTATTTTATCTTTTATCATAATTAAGGAAAACTATAACTATCTATTCTTCAACTCCATCAAAAACTCCAGGATATAATATTACATAAGTTAACAGGAAGTACACTGTAAGCAGCTTCCAAAACTCTATAACTGACAGAGTCATGTTGCTGCCAGGACAGTCACCCAAAGTTCTTCTGTAACATTGGGGCATCCACCTTCAGCCTACAGGCCCATAGTTTCTGGCAGACTCTTTCATGAAGCAGGAACCCTGAAGGACTGTCACCTTTAGGCAAGTTCAGCAGTCATTTGTGTGGGTCCTGCATGTCCAGTTCATACAGCATAACATAAAGCAGTCCAGGCAAGAGTAGTTTCTTGCCCAAATGGCTAACAAACTCCATAAGGAGCCTCTTTGATGCCCATCTTTCTCTTGAAGTAACTATTGCTGTCAGGTGCAGATGTGTCTCATTGTCATGAAAAGTTCTAAGTTTTTAAAACATTTAAATGCCATATTCTGTTAGTCTTTGAAAGGTTTGAAAAACACCTAACAAATATATTTCTAATATCTAGAAAACCTAACAAGACTATAAGCTTGACTATTATAGATGATTACCCATTAACCTATATTTCTTAATTATATGCTGTATTTTTTAAATGAGCTGCACAAACATAATGCCTTAATCAAGAGCAGAAATATACGTATAACAAAGTTGACCCTAAATTTGTATCAATAAAGCAAGATTCATACCATTGTATTCATCTCTATAATTTATCCCCTTTTTTCCATAGTGTTTTTCTCCATATATAGTCAAGTTATTTTTAAATGCTAGACTTTTTGGAGCTCAGTTCTTTTCTATTTGGGTATTGCTGCCACATGTGAGATCTTTTGGGTTCTCCATACACATGCTGGGACTGCTGGGAGAATCACAGCCTGGGTGTGAGGACAGACATCTTACATCTCCATGTGCACCAGCAGGGTTACATCCCAGATGAGAGACTCCAGGTCTGCCTCTTTCGTTCAGCATCTCTCCAGTGCCCATAGCTCACAGGGACAGTTTTCATGTCTGTCATCACATGGCCTTGTCCCACCTTCTTACTTTACTAAGATGTCAGTCATTTTTGGTTAATCAATAGTTTTATCTCTACAAGAATCCCATTTACAAATATATTTTCAAATTCTGGAGGTGAGGTCTTCAACATGTCTCTTTGGGTTACGTAACTCAAGCTTTCAGTGTTGTATAATTTTGTAAGTGCCTACATTAATTGAATTTCTTGTACAGGTAGCCCATGTTTTCATGGTACGAGAACAGTGCAACTTCTCCAGTATTTATTTCTCATTTATCCCCTTCTTCCCCTTACCTCATCTCATCAGATGATACTTAAGTACCTCGGGACAGCAACTTGGCATTCGTTATCAATTTGAATCTGATTAGAGTAGAGCACTAGAAACACAGCTATTCATTTGCATTTCTTCCTTTGTGAACCATTTGTTTTTATTCTTCATCTTTGTTCTACTGAAAAAAAATGTCTTAATTTGAAAGAACTTTGTACATTAAAAACATTTACATTTTGTGATATACTGAAAATATTTCCTATGGAAAATTTGAAGGCAACATGTCAACTGTCCATCAGAAGGCATGAATTAGAAGGAAGGCACCAGCACTTTAAGAGAATTCTACCTGTCTGCGTGAGTGTCCAATGAGAAATACTTCTAAGAGCTGGGATCTGAGTTGTGGAGCACAACGTGGGTTTTAAGAAGCACCCTTGAATCTCAATTACACTAATACTTCTAATTGTCTCACAATACACTACTTGTGAACCATTCATCAGGGCTTCAGGGACTACACCATCTGATTAACCCTTCAATACCAAATGCTTCAGATTTCCACCAGCATCTACAACCTTCAATCCACCATCAAAGAAAGGATTTAATCTGCCCTTGGTTATCTAAATGACCTAATAATCATTTAAATGATAACCAGCTATAGGATATGTTCTTATTAAGTTTGATAGGGTTTTTAAAAAGCCAACTAATGTGATGAAGTTTGCAAAGTGATTTAAACAGGTTTGACTTCTCAATTTGGAAGAAATTCGGTGAGCAGGTACAGGTAGGTGTAAAATGTTAAGCTTTGAATGTTACTGCTCAGAAAGTTGGGAAATATTAGATGAATATTACAGTGACTGTTTTCACTACTTATTAAACAAACATGTGCTTATTTTCAGTGTAATCCCCCCCATTCTATTTCTTCCTAAGGAACTATTTACATGGTGCAATACAGGCTAAAGGAAAACAACCCAGTTGTTGAGAAATAAACATTCATTCAGAAATGCAAATAACTGAAGCTCAACCAGAAAGCTCCTGCCAGGATCACTGGGGAAAAACATGGCTCAACAAATGAGAGGCTAAGAAAGGAGGAGGGTGCATTCTGCACCATGTGACAGGGAAGGAGCCTTCAGAAATACTAGGAAAAGACAGTAGTTTCTCTTCTCCAGTTTTGGGAGTTTTGGTAAATATGCTAGTTTCTAGTGAGCATTCACAGTCCTGAAAAACAGACCAACACACCACCAGGGTAAGCACTTCTAGCACTGAGTCTTTCCTCCATAGTAGGTATAAACTTCATATGCTATTGATACTGTTTTGGTTCACTGTATCAATGCCATGTTCAGCTGGGGCTGTGATGTTTATATACATGTTCCAGGCATATAAGAGACTAAGCGAGCTGTGCATTTTAGAAAAAAAAAAAAAACTTATTTGATTTGGTAGTAGGTATATAATCCTGCAGGAAAAATACTTTGTGACAAAATGATACTCGTTTCCAGTCAATGAAGACCGCTTGTCTACATCTGGTAGTGAAGGTCCAAAAGCCCAGCAAATCAGAGCCAGGTGGATATTACGTTCAAGGCCTTTGTGGACTCCATTTTGAGCTCAAGGCAACCCGAGAAACAAGAACCTATCTCAGAATAAAAAGTGGAAACTCCAGCGGGAGATGTAAATTGGCAGCAGAACACATGCCTACCATGTTTGTGGCCCAGGTCCATCACAGAACACCTGCCTACCATGTCTGTGGCCCAGGTCCATCACAGAATACCTGCCTACCATGTCTGAGGCCCCTGGTCCATCACAGAACACCTGCCTACCATGTCTGCGGCCCAGGTCCATCACAGAACACCTGCCTACCATGTCTGAGGCCCCTGGTCCATCACAGAACACCTGCCTACCATGTCTGCGGCCCAGGTCCATCACAGAACACCAGCCTACCATGTCTGAGGCCCAGGTCCATCACTAACACTACACCAAAAAAAGGACAGGAAGCGAAACACTCGCCCACGTTTGGCTGTGTCATGCTGCTAAAATTCCTTCCTGGGGAAGACATAAATCAATTCTACCCATTGTCATAAGGGCCCAACAACATACCAAAGCATGAGCCCACCAAAATTCGATCTGGGGAACGCATGAATTTACTGGGATCACTTACAGAGACTCAATGGGGGTGAGCAGCAGTGTAGGAGTCTTTGCCCAGCACAGATGTGGGCTTCCCACAGCTGCACAGATGGGCTCCTCCCTAGTGCTTCTCAGCTGATGTGCTTGATCTTTAAGCCAATCTACAGTTACAAAATATTTCAACTTCAGACAGAAACTGGTATCTGTTCAAAATGCCTATCTGATTTAATGAACAACCATTTAACTAAGTGGTCAATTGAAAATTTTGTAAAGTATGAAATAAACAATTTTATTAGGTGAACTCATTTATTTGACACATTAAGTTATGCAAAGAAAAATATATGCAACTGCATAAAAAGAACCACATTTTCATATTACTAAACACAGCAGTGGCAAAAATAACAAATTGTAGAATGGACCCCAGGATTTAATGCAAAAAACACCCTGTACAGAAAAATTTCAGGCTTCTAACTTCACTGAATCCAGAACTACACGTGCTTCTTTATACTCCTCAGCTTCTTCCAAGTCTTTTTCACTTTCCTGAAATGAAAAATAGCAAAATTTGATTTGTCCTTTAGGAATTTCAATACTTTATATTACACACCAGTAAGTAACCCAAGAATTAAAGAAAAGGAGTCTAGGCTCTCTAAATATATCACAGTTCTGTTCCTTTGTTACTGGGAAAGAAGAAGTGAGAGGTTATCTTGTTTTTATCATATACTCTCATACTATGTATTTTCATGTTGTAATTACTAACACAGTTGCCTAAAATTATTAGCTTTAAGCAATTAAATAAAAATCTCACAAATTTAAAATCATTCTTATTTGGCCAACATCATACTTCAAAAATATGATTCAACAATGTATTAATAGTAAAAAAACAAGGAGTTGCTAATGTGTTAATATGATAACATCCACCATAAAATAATACTTCAATTATTCTTAATGCCAAAAGCTGCTAATGATGTCATATAAGTTTAGTACAATCAAATTAGAAGAGTGGATTTTATACTTACTAGTGAATATATCATATCGACATCAAGCAAAATATTAACAACCTTAATTTTCTGATATTTAAAGATTAAGTTTGTCTACACACAAAAATATAGGAAACTTTCACTAAAATATTATTTTAGCAAGAGATTAATAAAATAATGCTAAATTTTCACATAGGAGACTGTAATTACAAAAATACTACTTTTATTTTTTATGTATGGGTGTTTTGTCTGAATATCTATCTGTCTGTGTGCCACACGAATCCCTGCTCCCCCATGGCGGCCAGAGGGATAGGAGATTAGATCCCCTGGAATTGGGAGTTATATTTGGTTGTAAGCTGCCATACGGTGTTGAGAACTAAACGTGGGTCCACCACTCTAGTTCTTAATTTTTAAATGAAGTGAAAGGCAACAATTTGTGCAAGGTCATTAAAAGATGTAGCTAGTTATGACAGACGAGGTAATAATGTTTGCATTTAACATGAACAATAAGGCAAAAAGCTGAATTCAGATATTTGGCAACAACTTCTTAACCCTGAAAACTACCTTAAACAGTTTTCTTTTAGTAAATATGTTTATCGAGAGCAGAGGTAATAGTTTATTCAACCTCAAGCACAACTATCTAAACATCATTTTCAAACAATCTGTATTATTTTATTAGCTATTAGATTCATGAGAAAAAAACAATATTGAAATTGCTAAGAAATACAAATGGTATTTTAATATAGCATTTTAACAGTGGTTATTTCTTTATCTCTTATACTAAAATAGAATAAAAACTAGCACCTCATTTAATTGTGAAGAATTGTCCTGTCTTTAAAAAGCTCATTCTAGGGGCTGCAGAGAAGGCAAAGTAGGTCCGAGCATCTGTTGTTCTTCCAAAGACCAGAGGTCAATCAACACTCACATCGGGTGGCTCAGCTCACAGCTCCTAGTGGGTCAGACGCCTCTGGCCTCAGTGGCGCCTATCTGCAGTCGTGTGTACTTACCCATATACATACTCATAATTAAAAACAGAAAATCTTCTAAAAAACTGCTGGGTCATGGGGCTCATGATCCTTAACAAAGTTTATTATAGAGACAATTCCAGGCAAAATTAATATATGTAAAATAAAAACCTTTCTCTGTTTTTTTGCCCTATAGTTTTAGTCAGAATGTGGTGATAAACATATTTCATTCTTTTTCCTAGACTATCTAGAAAATACAGCTATGTATCTAATAATTAATATCAGCAGAGAAAATAGAAATATTAAAAATAAGATTAGTAAAGGAAATGCTACAGTACATCCATTATCAAATAGCAAAGCAACAATGACTTGATCATTGTGTGATGTGGGAGGGTCTTCTGTTTTAATAAAGAAACTGCCTTGGCCAGCCCTTACGTGGGTGGAGTAGACAGAACAGGAAGAAGGAAGTGAGGTAGATGGCTCAGTCAGATGCCACGCCTCTCCTAAGTGAGACAGACTGCCGTGCCTCTCCTCAGGGAGAGAGATGCGATGAAGCCAGCCACCAGATCAGACGTGCTGAATCTTTCCCGGTAAGACACCATTCGTGGTGTATACAGATTATTAGATATGGGTTAGTCAAGATGTGAGTAAGAGGCTGAAACTAATGAACCAGGCAGTGTTTAAATGAATACAGTTTGTGTGTTGCTATTTCGGGGCATAAGCTAGCCGGTGGCTGGGAGCCGGGCGGGACAAAAAGCAGGCCTGCCCGCAGCTCCATCACTACAATTGTGACAATCAGCTTTCACTGTCAACTGACCACAATTCAGAAACCCCTAGGAGTATCATGAGACACCATCTCCATTAGGTTGGCTGGGGCATGTCCACGGGGGATGGTGAGACCCAGCACACTGTGGGTGACACCATACTCTAGGCTGTCGGTCCTGGATCACAGAGGAGTAGAGGAACTGCATGAAGCACAGAGCATGCTGTTTTTCTCTGCTGTTAACTGTGTATGTGACATTATTAGTTGTTTCAAGTTCCTGCAACTTGACTTCCCCATAATAATGAACTATTGTGAACTGGAATTGTGAGCAAAATTAAACCTTTTCTTCCTGAAGTTGCTTTGTGAGGGATAAGTTATGTTTTAAGTTTGTTTTTTTAAACAATTTATTTATTCTTATTTTATGCATATTAGTGTTTTTGTGTGTCTATATGAGGGTATCATATCTTGGAGTCACAGACAGTTGTAAGCTGCCATGTGGGTGCTGGGACTTGAACCCAGGTCCTCTGGAAGAGCAGTCAGTGTTCTTAACCACTGAGCCATCTCTCTGTCCCCATATTTTAAGTTTTTAAACTCTGTGTTTAAAAAAGCTATAAAACAAAAATACCTCTAACCTGTAGTCCCACTTGCCCAAGGACGATAGCTTCCTGGAATGCTGGGATAACAAGCCCCTTGTTTTCACTTCCATAAACAAGGCTGGTTGTCCAACCTGGAAGTGCTTGATCACACACAGGCCCGCGGTATGCAGGTAGAAGTACATGGCCTGGTGGGTTTTGCCTCAATCAGCATCTAACTAACGTAATTCAGAGCCATTATCAGGGATCCTGGGTGGACTTGGCCAGTACCCATCTTCCTGGCCAATATTTATTTATTTATTAAATTTATTAAATAAATATTTAATAAAGCTTGATTCAAATTTGGCTCAAATTTGGTCTTATTCTTGCCCAGTGATATTAACACTTTCTGTTAGGGTTATTATTATTTTTTTAATCACAGCCACAAAAATGCAACTAGGAGTAGTGATGGTTTGTTTTTGAGACAGGGGCTCTCTATGTAGCCCTGGCTGTCTTTAAACTCATAGAGATCCATGTGCCTCTGATTCCCGAGTGCCGGGATGGAAGGTGTTTGTTACCATGCTGTATGATGGTAAACTGTCTAGACTGTCTACAATCTAAAATCACTGGGAAACATTAGTTCATTCCTCTTTGCTCTTAACTATGGGTGTAATGTGACTTAGTTGCTTCAAGTTCCTGCTACCTTGATCGGATGTAACCTGGAATTGTAAACCATATAACTTCTTTGTTTCTTCAATTGGTTGCTTTTATTCAGTATTTTACCACAACAACAAGAAACAAAAGTAAGGTAGAAACTGGTACCAAGAGGTGGGGCAGCTGCTGTGATAAGCAGGACCATGCAGCTCTGGGGAAATGTAACTGTCTTGTGGGAAGAATATGAAAGTGCTTGGTACAAAGGTTTAGAAAATCCACACAATGCTGGAACCAGAGGTTAATGGGAATTCTACTGGGAGTGTGGCAGACAGAAATGCTGTGAAAACTGAATGTAATGTAGTTACGGAGGGAAGAAGGACTCTCAAGAACTGGGCTGAGGCCATTCCTGTGGCATTGTGGCCAAGAATCTGGCTTCTTTCTGCTCTTATTCTGAGAATCTGAGTAAAGTTAAGGTATTTCACAGAGAAGCCCCTTGTGCAGCACTGGGAGATCAAAGGAATGTCCTGAAGGCAAAACACACCACCCAGAGGTTCCACCTTGAGAAGATGCAAATTCACTTACTGGAAGAAAGCCTATAGCGTCCCCCATTTCCTGGGAAGCAACGTCACAGGAAAGTGTGTCTTCAGCACACAGAGGCGGACACAGCTGCGTCCAATGGGGAGAGGCTGTTAACAGAACTTGGCTACTGTCCGCGTGGCATCTGATTTGAAGTCACAAAGATGTAAGCATGAGGAGGTCACTGAGAAGAGCTGAGGCCAGGCCCTGTGATAAGAAGTCCCTCGGAGTGGGCTGTGTGCTGAAGATGGCAGGGCTAGACGTGTGAGGCTGTCCCAGCTGATGGCTCTCAGCCAATTTCATCACAAGCTCCAGATGCAGGACAAAGAGCTGCAGGATTTGGCGGGTTTCTCTGCTGGAGTTCATTTGTTTATTTCTTGTTATGCCCTGGTTCCTCCATTTTGAAATACTAATGTCGACTCTGTACCATTTCATGTTGAAAGTGCTCAACTTTTTTTTTTTTAAAATAGGAACTCAGTTAAAATTAAAAGACCTTGAACTTTTAAAATATTAGAAAATTTAAAAATAAAGACTTTTAAGGGTGGTTTGCATTTTACATTAGGAGATAAATGTAAGACTTTGGGGACAAAAGGTAGAGAAGGTCACAGCTTAGGGTGATGAGTGTCTGAATGTCAGGTAGACAGGAAGTAGAGTTGTGATGGCTGGCTTTAGCTGTCAGGTTAGTTCATTGCTGTTTGCTCGTCAATGCAGATCTAAGTAATATGATCCTGCATCCTGCCTTCCCTGCAGTAAGGGACTGCAGGGAATTTTGAGCCAAATAAGATCTTTGTCCCTTAAGTTGCTTTTGTCAGGGTGTTTTTATCACAGCAATAGAAAATAGAATTCAGAAAACAGTGCTGTGCACTTGTCTGTTAAAAAAAAGTAAGACGACGCTTACTTAGACTTCAATACCTTTATAAACTCAGCTAACCACTGTTTCACAAGAATCTGTACCAGGAAGTGTAATATTACAGCACAACCCAACTTATGGGACTTTATGAGAGGTCTGCCTCCATTACCTTCCTCATTTTAAAACTCTCAATTTAGTTTAGGTCTGAATCTAAAATAATTCCAGATCCTTTAAACAAGGACCAAGTAAATTTGAGACATGGAATTAAATCAGATTTCAAATAGTTGGCTCACTGTTAAGGAGTCAAAAAAAAGTATGCACAAAAAGCAAATAGATATTGCTGGTCAAAACTGGTATCATGTATATCTGGTATTATGGCTCAAATATTTAATTAAATAAGTAGACAGAAAAGATGGAAGTGATTGTTTACTGGAGTCATAACATAAACCTAAGTTAAATTCTTTAACTATTTAAAAGCATGTTGATTCACAGGGTATGATGGTTACTATCGTCAACCTAATAGCTAGGGGTCAGCCTCTAGGAACACCAGTGAGGGGGTGTCCTGATGCTAGTCCCTGAGTATGAGAATGGGAGACTATCGTGACTGTATCAATGATGTGAAGACCTACCCTAACCGTGGGCTGGACCATCCCTAAGCAGGAGAGGGAGGCACACGAGCATTCACTGTATTCGGTTCCTATTATGGATACAGTGCAACCAGCTCTCTCCAGTCACTGTGACTTTCCTGCTCAGGACTATAACCTGGACCTTTCCAGGAGTATTTCATCACACAAGAGGGGAAGAAGCCAAGACACAGGGCAAACTAATAGAACATCTCTTCAGATAGCTGTAGTGTTAATAGTCAAGTTTTGGTAGAGAAATCTTTACTTACTAGTATCTGCTGAAGATCGGTATATGCAGCCTCTAACCGGCGCTGGCAATCTGGGATCATCATCCGGGACTCTTGAAGGATTTCTGCCTGTAATGAGAGACAAGTTGAGAAGACAGATCTAATGTGTATTTATTTTACACCTTGGCATATAACTAATGATTTAGAGGAAATGAAAAATAGGACTATGTTAAGTGACTCAATGTTCTAATTTAAATCGGGCTTATCTGACTGTAATATCTGCATAGTACAAGTTGTAAGCAGAACTTGCACAAAGTTTGGGGGCTTTTCTCTCTTTTGGCAATCACCTTTCCATGGTAAGTGAAAATTAACTGGCAAAGCTTTTCATTCAGTTCTTATTTAAAAGGCTATTTAAAGTAAATGATTCCCCTGCTGTCACAAAGCACCTTTATCTAAAATGGGATCAGCTGGTTATATAAATATCCCCTGCATCTTTGGGTAATAAAGGAAAACAGTGTTCAGATAGTATCACAGGGAGATAATTACTGCATGAGAGAAGTTATTGAGTTATTGATCACATTGTGTGCACACTGCAGGAGGGACTCACTGAAAGACAGAGGTAAGAAAAATGAAAAGCAAAGACCAGCAGGTTCATATTTTGATGCTTATCATGCATAAAAAGTTATTACTTATCCTTATGCTTCAGTTTAGGAGTGAGATTATTCTCCCCAAGCAGTTTGAGCCAAATTACTATCGTGGCGCCCTCTGAATCTGAAGTTCTTGTCTATTCTTCATGAAGACACTGAAGAATTAACCACAGGGACACCTATTCTGAGGGATGCTTTTGGATGTAAAATTTACCACTCAAGGCTATACTGTAACACATCAAACACAAAAGAAAACTAGGAAACTTGGTCAATAGTCAAGATGTTGAATTTAAGACTTTTTCTTCAGTTGGCACAAAGCTTTGTTTCCTTAAATTATTCTCAAAGACAGCTATTGTGATAACATTTTTTCAAAATGTTTGATCAAAAGCTTTCAGAGATATGGGTACAAAATTAGCCAAGATTACCTAGTTGAAATAAAACAGAATGCACACAATTTAAGGGCACTAATATTCAACTATAATGGAAACATAAGTACGTCCCAGAATCTTCATGCTTTGACAGTCTGTTGTAGCTCATACTGCAATAAAAACATCACAACACACAGATACTCTCTATCCACATCCACTTTCTCGGGTGGAAATACATGGCTAAACTTAGAATGCTTTGACTAATAAGACACAGGTTAAAATTTCAAGTATAGGATCATGACTTTACTTTCAGGTAAACAGATATTTAATCAATGGCACCTTTTTTTTTTTTTTTTGTCTATCTGGTTTGAATCTATGTGAAATACTGGCAACAGGAACATTTCAGATTTCTCCTGTGGAATTCCTACAGAACAGCTTTATAGGAATAAAACAGGATGAATATGAATTAGGTCAAACTCATGATAAGTCTAAATGTATATTTACAATTTTCCCCTAAACTTCAATGTTTCTGAAACGAATTTTAAGCAGCACTATTCAACATAATTTTATTCTTTATTATCTCTTTGTAGTACATACAGATCAAGATTTTCTTTTATTCTAGCAAGATGAATGCTTGACTTCAACAGGGCAAAAGTTCACCGCCCCCCCCACCCCCGTATTCCACCTTGATTATTCACTAAGTTTCCTCTACATTCAGCCACCATAGTCACAGGTTCCACATCTGCGATTTAATCTACAGTAGGCTGAAATTAAAAAACACCCCCCAAAAAACTGCACTAAATATTTGTAGTATTTTTGTCATTATTCCTTAAAAATAATATACCATAGTAACTGTTTACATCACATTGGTATCATAAATAATCTAGATACGGATTAAAATATACAGCAATATGTGTACAGGTTATAAACTGCACTGTCTTCTACAAGGAACTGATCCAAGAACACTGAGGGCTGACCGCATGCCTACATGATGCCAGGACAGGAGGGACAACAAGGCAAAGAGAAGGCTCCATTCTCTGGTCCAATACAGGAGCATAAACGTGAAAATATGAAGCACGCATGGCACTGCTTCAAGTGAAGACTTGCCATGTAACACTACAGGAACACCCTGGAAATCTGGATACCACCAGCCATTCTTGTATTAAATTCACAAGTTGAATGCTTTCCTTTATAGCAATGATAATGACTGGCAGGGATATTTTTTTATTCTCTGAGAATTTCATATAGTATACTATCATATTCAACTGTTGCCCAACTCCTCCCTGGTTCTTCCCAAATTACTGCCCAGCCAAGTTCTTCTACTTTTTCAAAAACAAACAAGAAGGCCACTAAAATCCATGGAGCCCAATTTGTGTTGGCCAACTACTCTTGAGCATGGAGCCTGCCCTGGACTTCTCAGTCCACTGGAGAGAACTGACTTTCTTTCTCCCAGCACCTATCATTTGGAAACAGGTTTCTGACTGGGAGTGGAACTTAGTGAGTGGCACTTTCTGGGATTTTGGTGCCAGGAACTAACAACAGCATCTGAGCCATGATTATACGAAGACATTCCCAAATACCCAATTTAACTAAATGAGTACTGTTCATTCAAAGTATCTTCCTTGGAATGTTACCTTTCTTTAGAAGACCTAAATAAATGGTTTATTATAATGCTTACTGCCTTATAGCTGAGAGAAAATCAGAGTCTTAGCTTAGTCACTGGGATGCATAAGGAACCTTAAGGGAACTCCATAGAGTGCCAGCCCCACTGATGTGAAATTGATTTTAAAACAAGTTCTAACTTTTTTGGGTATTTATTTTGGTAAAATGGAAGTTGGAGCAAGGCTTAGTTTATAACTCTAGTCTGCAGAACCTAAAAGTTAATTAATTTCTTTTATGATCAAACATAAACATTGAAAAGAAAACATTCCAAGTGATAGGAATTCCTTTCTTGTCACAGGAAGAATTCTATGAAATAATGTGGCCAAGGGTGAGCTGTTTGGTAACTGATTAGGCTAAGGTTTCCGGTTTCTTTGGTGAGACATATCTTGTAACCAGAGATGAGCTAGACCTGTAAGCTGTAACAGCCTATAGAATAACGTCAGTCATCTCTGGAGCCAATAATATTCATATTAGTTTGTCAGATGAACCTCTAGAAATTACTACGACAATAATAAGTCTTCTCTTTTACACAGTGGCAGGGTGTTAACATGTTCACATGGTGAATTAGGAATCCATTCGACTTGTGTTTGCCTGGTTATTGCTGAGTACACTGAGGGGAGGGGAGAGGCAGTGTAAACTCTCATACACCAACAACTGTCATGAATGTTATTGGTGAAAACATACCACCTAAAGCATGGAGATGACCCAATCATAGGCTATCTCTAAGAAATTCACTTCAGATGTAAAAACAAAACAAAACAGAAACAGAAAACAAGATCATGGGAAAAGATGGAGAACATTAGAAATAACAACAGAAGTGACTCCATGACTAGAACAGAGTAGACTGCTGCAGGTCAAACAATGGTGTTAGGGACAAAAGGAGTGTCACGTTATCACACCATAAGCACAACAAGGTAACATGTGACCCTGTGTATGAACTGAACAGATAAACAGACAAAGGAACATATATAGATGGTAATTTCCATACTTACATTCAATAATTTATAGACATATTAGACAAAAATGAGCAAAGATAGGAAAGAACTAGATTAACAGCACAGTAAGTAAGCTATGCTGCTTTAAAAACAAAACAAAACAAAAAACTATCATATTGGGAGGCAAGGCAGGAGGGGAAACTGTGGTCAGGATGTAAAATAAATTTAAAAAACAAAAACAAAATCACCATATCTTAGCAAGGACATAAGAGAACACAAGTGCATTTAAGCCCTGTGAAGCATTGCACAGACCACATCCGGAGTCAAACCACAGTGACCACAAAACAGAAATCTACCAAACATACTCATATACAGTGCATGCTCTAACACGATGCCAGATAACTGGAGTCGATAACTGAGAGAGAATCTCCCTTATAAATGAACAGTCAGCTGGGCAGTGCTGGAACACACCTTTAGCACTTGGGAGGCAGAAGCCAAAATAATGCTGTGGGATGCAGTCAGACCAAAACTAGTGCTGAGAGGCATAGCCACAGACCTGAATGCTCACAGCAGCAAAGTTAAATGCTTCCAAATCTATGTCATTATCTTAAAAATACAGGGAAGGAGGCAGCACTTAATACCAACACTTAAAGGCAGAGGCCAGTCTGGTCTAATTAGGGAGTTCCAGGACATCCATAGCTACACAGAGAGAGCCTGTCATAAAATGAAAACAAAGCAATAAAAAAAAATCTTAACAATGAAAAACAAACAAGAAAAAAGGCAGTGAATAAACTTAAAACCATCAAAGGAAATGAAGTGGTTATAAAAGATAAAAGTACACATTGATAAAATTACAAATAAGAAAAATACAAAGAAAAGAAAAGTTGATGCAATTCTGGCAAGACCAAGTGAGTAGGCACACGTCACTAAACAGCTCCCGCAGCCAACGAAGGAGAGATCCAGGGACAACTACAATACTAACAACCTGAGAGCAATGGCCCCACTCCTCAAAACTGACACAAGCCACCTGAACCTACCAGCTTCACCCGTCCTGCAGGCCTCATGACTTCTCCCTGTCTGAGATGAGCACTAACTGCTCCACTGTGCACATACTGCAAACCTCCAACATCCATTCACACATGGACATCCGGTCTGCGTCAAATTCCTAACTATTATGAAAATATTATTTAATTTTGGTTGCCTTCATATTAATTGGGGAGCTATTTCTGAATTTAAAGATGTAATTACACTTACTGTATTATCTAATTTATATTTACTCCTCAGAACGGGAGAAGCCGCGGGGTTCACGGCTGACAGCAACAATGGAGTGCTTGTGTTCAAACACCTGAGTGCTGAGTGACCTGCTGCAGTCATTTCACTTAGGTCTCTGCTTTCTGTCTTTGTTGAGCTTTATTTTTTTCCTGTCTGTCAGAAAGGGTTTCTAGTCCACAGAGACTTGCAGTGATCCTCCTGCCTCAGCCTCACACACCACAGAGAACAGCCCCTCTCTGAGGGCCGTGGCAAAGACCACATCAGTGCACAGTCCCCGAGTGTTGCTTTACCTGCTTCTTAATGGCGTAGTTCTCACCATCTTCAGCCTTCATTTTTTCAATCTTTTCTTCTTGCTGCTTTGCTTCTTTCTCATACATCACTTTTTCTTTGACCAATCTATAAACAAACCAGAACTGTTTTAGAGAATTAGCTTTTTTCTCTAAATGATAACAAAGAAACGATGTAAACAGAAAGCACAGTTAAAATACAAACATGGAGAGGCAAGACGGGGGCAGCTACTTTTAGTCACAGAGGTGAGAGCCTTGTGCCCAAGTTCTCTGGGTGAAGCTGAGCATAATGCACGGAGCACAGCACTCTGACAGGAAGAAGGAAACCTACTTTTGCACCCGCGATGTAGAGGTAGGAACTAACACTTCTTCTGTTTTATTGGTATGTTTTCTAAAACTGTGTACATGTGCCTTAAAGAATACAATGTGCATACACTTAGTTTATTAGGGAAAAAACATCAAATCTCAAGGAAAGATGAGATTTATTATTTTCAACAAAAGCCCTGCTTACTACTCACAGGGAACTTAATTCTCTGTTGGCCTTTCCTTATACAAGATACTAGAATAGGTAATTTAAAGGTAGTTCTCTCACAAACAATTAGTGGACACAAACCAGCACAAATAATGTTCAAGCAGAAAAAGGTACAGAGCAGGGGGCTCTGGTAATAAGGAAGGATGCAAAACAAAAACCCAATTAGCCATAAATAATTCAGTCTCCCTAAAATCAGGTTAAATCAAGTTTAATAGAAAAAGATTAAGCTTGTTAGCTTTTATGTCAACTTGGCACAAGCTAGAGTCATCTGAGAGAAGAGAATGTCAACTGAGAAAATGTGGTGGGCAACCCTGCAGGATACTCTTAGTTAGTGACCGATATGGGAGGGCCTATCCCACTGTGAGTGGGCCCACTCCGGGGCTGTGGTCCTGGGTGCTATAGTAAAGCAGGTAGAGCAAGCTCATGGGAGTAAGCCAGTGGGCAGTGTTCCTCCAAGGCCTCTGCATTAGTGCCTGCCCTGACTTCCCTTCATGATGGACTATAATCAACCAGGACATGTGAGATAAAATAAACCCTTTACTCTTTACTCAAGTTGCTTTTGGTCATGGCATTTTTTTTTAAATCACAGAAGTAGAAACCCTAACAAATAACATATCAATAACAGCAGCATCCCTCTATAGATAGTACATATGTACAGTGTGATGGTTTGAATGAGAATGTCTCAAGGAGGCTCATGTATTTGAGTGCTATGTCCCTGGTTGGTGGAACTGCTTGGAAAGGATCAGGAGGTGTGGCCTGTTGGAGGAGGTGTGTCACTGGGGTGGGCTGTGAGGTTTCAAAACACAGGCCCAGTTTCTCTATCTACCCCCCACCCCACTGTCTCTAATTTGTAGTAAGATGTAAGCTCTCAGCTACTGCTGCAAGACCATGCCTGCCTACTGCCATGTTCCCCAACATGATGACAATGGACTAACCCTCTGAAACTGTAAATAAGTCTCCAATTAAATGCTTTCTTTTATAAGTTACCTTGTTCATGGTGTCTCTTCACAGCAATAGAAAAGCAACCAAAGCATACAGCAAAGAAAAGTTTTCTGGCTCCACCACACTAAAAACAAGCCTCCATCTGACTTGCTTAATTCTAATCCATCCTGTAAGGGGGAGGGAACCCCTATGGAGAACATGGCAATGGAGATTTTAAAGTATATTTCTAAACATAATTTGATTTTTATAGTTTAACTAGATTATATCTCTGGCTGTCCTAAAACAGCTATGTATAACCAGGCTGGCCTTGAACTCTAGAGATCTACCTGCCTTTGCCCACCTAAGTGCTGGATCAAAGGCATGAGCCACCATGCCTGACCAAATTCACAGGTCTTTAAAGCATGGTAAGGCAACAACAACACCCTCTGCACTCTGTGTTTCCTGTGGAGTTAGGCTAGCATAGGTTAAGACTTTAACATGAATTCTACCCTGGAACTGAAGCGTCCTAGTCAGCACCTACCCTGAGTCATTCTGTGCTATTTCTAGACAGAAATGCAACAAAACACTAACAGGAGTAGATAGTTATGAGTCTCACACACTTAGACCCTGGAATACTGTCAGTGAAAGAGCAAAATATAAAACTGCACATTTACTCTAAGTTGTAAAAACACAACAACAACAAAAGGATGCTCAAGAAACAAACAGCAAATGAGCATGAAATTCCTGTACAGTTAACTGAAGGAAAGCCCTGGTGATTTGGGAGGGGGAGATTAAAAAGAAAGTGGGTTTTAATTTTATGCCTTTTAATAAGTGGTGTGGAAGGTCCTTCTGCCTGTGTGTTTCCTTTCTTGGCTAACGAATAAAGAAACTGCCTTGGCCTGTCAATAGAGCGGAACTTAGGTAGGTGGGGAAAACTAAATGGAATGCTGGGAGAAGGAAGGCAGTGAGATGCGTGGATCCGCACAAGATAGGCGCTGGGAATCTTTCCCGGTAAGCCAATAAGAAACTAGAGCTAATGGGCTAAGCAGTGGTTTAATTAATACAGTTTCTGTGTGGTTATTTCGGGGCTAAGCTAGCTGGGCAGCTGGGATGAACAAGTGGGCTCTCCTCCTACAAACAAGGTATGAGCTTTTTACAATTTTTTATTATTTAAAAATTTAAATTATCCTTATTAATTTTTTTCTCTTAAAAAAGTTAAGACTAAGTGTAACACAGTATTTAATAATTTCCAAACTTACTAGTTTCCTCTTTGGTTACATTCACTAATTTTTTTGGAGTAATGCAGAATCTACCTAATAGTGTAATTCTCTAAGTGTTGCTTTCCAATGTATCACTTAAAATAGCAATTTCAAAGTAATGCTATTGCAGCTTAAAGGCAAAATTAACTGAAAATACTTTCAATTACTCTTACAAATCTTATCTCCAAAGAGCAAAGCAGCTTCACAATATGTAGTTTTGAATGAGCAAGAAAAGCTTACTGTTAAGGAGGGCTGTAAGCAGTATAAAGGATTGACAGACCTTAGTGGGATAATCAAATAACAAACCACCTTTAATATAATGTGTAACACACAAAGCACATTTACATATGCAGCCCATTACTGCTAGTATCGTCCACCAAATTCACTTGTGCTAGTGGTCAGATACACTGAAGAACAGAAGTTCCCGGGATAGACAGCACGTTTGTGTAAAAGGTCCTGGGAAGGACTTGTAGTAACAAATCTGCTAAGCACAGTTCAAGCGCAAACACATGGAGATGCAAGGATTATCCGTCCACATGGCTCCTTCAGAACAGGTGCCCCTCACGACAAGTTTGAGAAACTTTATAGAAACTCACATTTTTTTCTACAAAACTCACACATTTAAACATACTGCTCATACAATACAAGTTTTCAGGTAAATCAAGAGCTTCAGACCTTGCATCTAAAAACGCTGATTTTTAATTTTTTTAATTTATTATCCTAATTTTATAGTTTTAAGAATTATAAACACTATTTTCAACATATTTATGGCCATCTAATATCTAATATTCCAAAACCAAGTGTACAAGTGGCAGGTCAGTACAAGTAACAGTGGTAATAAGGGCTGGAGAAATGGCTCTTACAGAGGGCCCAGGTTCAATCCTGAGCACCCGTGGCAACTCACACTGCCTGAAACTACAAATGCAGGGGCTCTGACACCCTCGTCTACCTCCACAAACACACAAGTATCACACATGCATGTGCTTTACGTACATACATGCTGACAAAAGTCATACATAAAACAAGCTTTTGGTAGGATGGTGCTGGTGTACAACATTAATCTCCACTTAGGGAAGCAGAAGCAGGCAGATCTCTGTGAGTCCGAGGCCAGTCTGGTCTAAAGATAGAGTTCCAGGACAGCCAAGGCTACACAGAGAAACCCTGTCTCTAAAAACCAAAAATAAGTAAGTTCAACTAAAAAATCTTTAAAAATATTGGCAAAGGACCTACATAGGCACTTCTTTAAGATGACATGCATGTGTAGTAAGCACATGAGAATCTACTCAACCCCATCCATCAGGAATGAAATCACACTGCACAACAGATGTCTATCATCAGTCAGATCATAAATGTCAAGGATTTGGAAAGACATGAAGAAAAGCAGAATGCATTAAACAATGCTGATAGAAATGAAAACGGATACAGTTGTTTTGAAGTTGGCTATTCCTCAAAATATTAAGCAAATCAAAATTATAATTCATCTCAGTGCTACTCCTAGATAATATATCCTAGAAAAACTGAAAGAGAAGTCCACATGAAACCTATGTCTACAAATGTTGACAACAGTTATGTGCAACAGACAAAACATGGAAACTCAAAATTGCACTTCATGGACAAACAGAATGTGGTATATCCATTCATTGGACTATTACTCGGCAATAAAAAAAAGTAAAATACTCTAGGGGAGAATCTATCACAATTATTCTGCTAAATGGATATAATAACAAACTGATCCCTAATGATATCACACCTAGATATTAGTACATCTCTCAACCCTCACCAAAAAGCATACTTACAGTGAGCTCCAGGAAAGTCCAAGATACACAGAGAATCTCTGTCTCGAAAAACCAAAAAAGGAGAGAGAGAGAGAGAGAGAGAGAGAGAGAGAGAGAGAGAGAGAGAGAGAGAGAGAAATCTGTAGTAGCCTAGGACTGGTTTGTTTCTGACACGGTGAAAATGCTCTAAATATGATACCATCTGCCCCATCTGTGGGTGACAGGAGTCACTGGACACTCTGAAGGACTAAACTGTGACTAAGTAAACTGCATCACAACCACTCTCCCACCCCAAAGGAAGCAATTTGTGACCCCAGAATGAGCTTCAGGAAAAGCGGCAAGCCCTGATCAATCAAGTCCAAGAATGGAGCAAAAGAAAAGAATGCACAGAAATGGTCTTTTACTTGCAATTTAGAACTGATGCTATTGCTGTTTCTCTTGCCGATGCTCCCAGAGGTGAGAGGTAAGCCCCCTATTGCTGAAGACACCATGTACTTCAGACACAAGCCTAAAAGCTTCTTGAGCTGGAACTGACCCTGCCTCCTCAAGGACTAGCTTTCAGGACACCAGACAGTGCCGTGCAATAGAGGGAAGCAAGCAACAGTCCTCCCAGCTATGGACAACAACCAGCACAGTCTGATAACCCCAAAGTACAGTAGCGGCACACATGCCTCAGCAGCAACCTTCTTTCTAATTAGATTTAAGACCCTATCAACAAGAGGGGACTTGTGTGGTACTGGAATCATACCTAACTCAGTGTAGTGCAGCCATAGAACTTGGAGGAGAACCTACAACCACTAAAACAGCACAAACCTTAACTGTACTAAATATGTCTTTATACACAGATAGGGATAGCCCTCACCCTCATCAAGGAAACTTTTCTTTGCCATAGACAGAGTCCATTATATACAACCACAACCAGTCTACAAGCAGAACTGTGAAGCCTGGTCCCAGTGGATAAGTCTCTAACATAAGTTTGACAACTAAAGTTCAGGGAACATTGAGGGAGATAAGACAGAGAGAGAGTGTGTAAGAGGCAGAGGACCAGGGAGTTTGTTGTAAGATTGTGTCAAAAGTTACAACATAAAGTTTCACCAACATGACTGCCTAAACATGAGCTGAGTAAGAACTGTAATAACAGACATGCCAAAGTAAATGTTGGGACACCAAGGCCTCAACCCTACACAAAGGACTGCACTAAGGAGTACTGAGAGTGGGAAAATGTCTTCCTCAGGGAAGATTTAGTGATGGGAGCGGGGGCTGCGTCCTGCCTCCCGGCTAGCTTTACACCCGAGATAATTACACGGAAACTGTATTCATTTAAACACTGCCTGGCCCGTTAGTTTCAGCCTCTTATTAGCTAATTCTCATATCTTGCTTTAACCCATATTTAGTTTACTCCGCCCACCTAATTTTCTGTCCTATTAATGGGCCAAGGCAGTTTCTTTATTAATCAATGAAAGTAACACATAGACAGATGACCCTCCTCCATCAGAAGATAACTAACTGCTTATCCAATACAAAATGGTCAGCCCTGAAAACATACATAACTAGTAACATTATATAGACTGAGCAGATTGTATTTATGTATTTAGGAATATATGTAACAACAATTAATGAAAGAAAAGACCATAAATTTGAAAATTAACAAGGAAGGGACATGGGCAGATTTGGAGGGAGGAAAGGGAAGGAGAAAATGATATAAGTACAATCTAAAAGTATAAGAGATAATTTAAAAATTACCTTAATAACAATTTTTAATATTAAAATGAAATATTTACTCATTGAGAGTATAATTTCAAAATAAAAAGTATCATGAAATCACTACAAATAATTGTCTTTAAAGGTCCTTTTAGTCCGGGAGTGACTACCAGTTCAGAGTCTGGGGAAGAGATTGGATCATGAGGTCTTCATCTATCTATGGAGTGACAATCTAATGGCACCTTAGGAAGGTGATGGAAACCAGGAATTTGGACCTGGTAAAGGAAGCACTATGGTAGATGACTATAAAGGTAAGACTTGGTCTCTCAGTCTCTATGCTTCCTGGTTGCCATGAGATGAGGTTTTTTGTTTGTTTGTGTGTTTTTACCATAATGTTCTGTCCCAGCACAGGCCCAGGAACCCCGAGTCCAGATATACCCTTGTTTCCTACATTGTGACCAGATCTTTATCTGATCAGTGATGTGAAACCAATAGACACACACATGCACATGGCCACTGTGGCTGCATAGCAATGTGGTTCAGAAGCTTCTCTAACTCATTCGTGGGACACATTTGTAAGATTGGAGAAACAGGCTTGGAAAAGCTTCAAGCTATGTAACTAGCAGAGCTTATTAGGTAATTCTACTATGAGCCTGAAGACCAATATTCCAAAGGTAGATTTCAGGTGGGAACAAGGATTCTATCAGGAACTGTGATAGAGTGTCTGGGCTGTAAAAGCAGGATTCTTATGAGATTACAGCTAACGCTGCTCAACTGTCTGCCAAAACCCAGAAAAGAATGTCTGCTGGGACCACCTTTCTTTCAAAATAATCTGTCTTCCAGGAAGAGACTGCAGATCCCCACAGCTGTACCAATTTCCTCATTTCCAAGACCCTCACCTGTCCCTATAAAGCAGTGCCTTCCTAATGTTATGACCCTTTAATACAGTCCCTCATGTTGTGGTGACCCCACCATAAAACTATTTTAATTGCTATAACTGTATTTTTGCTACTGTTATGAATTATAATGTAAATGTGTGTGTGTGTGTTTTCCGATGGTCTTAGGGAACCCCTGTGACCTCAAAGGAGTCACAACCCACAGGTTGACAGTCACTGCTATTAAAGGTTCCCACTAGCTCCCCCCCCCTGCAGACCCCCATTACTGAGGTAGAGTGTCTGACTTCACTGTGTGAGATAAACAGACTCATTTGTTGAGGTCAGACTCTGGTCTCTTTCTGTCATCTGTCTAACAAACAGGACTGGAGCCATACCTGTCACACTGTGGCAAGCAATCTGCTACCATTTTGTGTATGACTTCAGACCCTGTGGGAGGGGAAGGTGAACAAAAGGGTGATGTCAGATTATCTGATGAAGGTTAAGAGTATCACAGGGCTGCCGTCAGGAGAGTCTGGATGACGAGCTGCTTTTTAGTCAGGTTTATATTGAGAACTGAGACCAAAAGCAGAACACAAGAGCGTTCACTGAAAAGCTGAGGTCTGGTTAGAAAAGCCGGAGCAAACAAAGAAGGTAAGATAGCTGAAGAGATGAGCCTACAAAAGAGACAAGACTGCAAGAGGACAGCGGCAAAGACTGTGAGGCACTGAAGGATTGGCTGGGGATACAGCTCAATGATAGCGTTCCTGCCTAGCAAGCATGAAGCTGGGGTTCAATCTCCACTACCACAATGAACACACAAATAAATAAAATAAGATTTTGAGGTAAGTAAATAATTTTCAGCAATATCCTATATTCTTGAAAGTGAAAAGTCTATTAGACACATACAGAATGAGGGAGGGCTGGAGAGGGTGTTTGCTCTAAGGGGAATATCTCCTTCTCGTTCTTCAGGCCCTCTCTCCATCTTCTAAGCCTACCTTAAATGCTCTTTTCAGTAGGGCCATTCTACCACCAATCCTCTCACTAGCCCATATGACGCTGGATCCTACGGATCTTCATGGCCTAATTACCTCCATCATCACAATGTTCATATCTTGTCTATTTCTGCTCTTGAAAGCAAATGCCCTTATGGACTGGTGATGGACCTTACACCAGCATCTAGCAGGATTGTGCCTCATGGTGTTTACTGGATCTACTCATCATCATTCTGAGGTGAGCAGAACAGCTCTCATTTTGCCCATCAAAACAAATGACTAAGGGAAGGCCACATGGTCAGGAAATGTGAAGTGAGGATTTCATTATGAGTGTAAGCACTTTATATCCACCAAATTATCACACATTTAGAGTAAATGAAGTAATTTTAAAATCTTGAATGCCTTTTACCTATTCCAAAAGTAAAATAATTCCACATTTTAAGATTGAAATGGCACAAAAAAGGACAGAGTAAAGACAACTGGTTCTACTTGACAGCAGCTACTCAGCTCTCAAAAATGGAAGCAATACAATGTTCCTGCACAGCCTAAATGAAAGAAAATGAATGTTTAATTTGAAGGCATTTGTTACCTTATTTCTCCCAGTACCCATTAATTAATCAATTAAAGTGGAGATGGTTCAAGTTCTATTAACTGCTGGAGTAGAATATATGCTCTAATTAATTTTAATAAATAAGTTAGACAAGACATATTCCATAAACAGCTAAAATGATGCATGCAAAATCCAAAATCGATATAACTGTTTCAAAACTACAAACCTTAGATTTAGTGACTCAAAAACACCAATATAAAACAATATTTCACTAATTCTCTAAATTATCCCTTAAAGTTTGAGATGTAGAGAAATTAACTCAGTGATTAAGAGCACTTCCTGCTCTTCTAGGGGGGCCTGAGTTCCATTCCTACACACACACTCTGGGCAGCTCACAATCATAATCACCTGTACCTTCTGTTCCAGGGTAACTGATACCTTCTGGACTCCACAGACAATGCGCTCTCTCCCTACACACACAGACGCAGACAGACAGACAGACAGACAGACACACACACACACACACACACACCATTTTTCTTTATAACAGACAGTAAATCTGATCTAAAAATTCAAGAATTGAATTCTTTTTACTTTCTCTAAAATTGGGTGATTCCCAGATTGTGAAATCCTCCAAGTCTTTGCTGTCCAACCTTAAACATACCATGCACCTCACAAATGTGTGTACTATTTTAAATCCACTGCCCATCTACTATTTATTCGGAGTAAAACATTTACAAACCACTTCTCTGCATCAGCCAATGAATGCTTTAAAGGCTTCACTGTCAGTTGGAGCCACATTCAGGACACATGAACATATGAGTCAGCGTGTGAAAGTACAGTCTTCCCACGAACCAGAATAATATATACATCATGTATTTATAGGATTTTATGAGCACCACAACACCATGCACAAATAACTGTTCTGCACAGCTCCTCATCTACTCCAGATGAGAAATCTGGCGGGGTCTTTTAAGGCCCTGTATACTGGCCTGGAAATCAGAAAGACCTGTCTGCCATGAACACACATCTTTGACAAATATCTCTTTTTGTCATCTATCTAAAGACTCAGTATCTACAGTACTGAGAGTTGAATAAAGACAGAGAAACAAAACTCCAGCAAGTAATTCAAGCCTGTATGTATACAGATGCTTCTTCACCTGAACATGCAAATGCAAGCAAAGTTCTACTACCCAACAGTTCCTTTATAGGAAAAAATAGTTCTTCCAAGTTTTATTAATAAATATGGTGGAAAGAGTTTCTATGAGCAAGGAAGCCTGGAAAACACTACTTACTCCAATCTCCTAGCATCCACACAGAAAGTGGAGGAACCTCACATGAAAAGCTGTCTCCCTCAGCCCTGCTCAAAAGATCTGTACACAGAATTCTTTCTAAACATACTTAGACAAGATTCTTTGAATAGCATATTGGGATCCTAAACAAAGACAAGTAATAGTAAAATTTTTGACATAGGAACTGACAAATTTTTATATTGTACTTACATACCACATTAAATAAAAATATTTCAAAGTTTCCAATTTATACAAATAAAATATCACTGTAAATTAAAGAATACATTTCTTATATATTAATATGGTAGCAAACAAAAACAGCATAATTACACAATACTAGCAAGTTTCTATATGAAATCACAATGAACACATTAACAATCTCACCCCATAAAACTCACATTTCCTAAAATAAAATTCAGATTTTAGTAGAAAGTAAACAGTTATTCCATCTTGTGATACTAACAAAACAATTTAAACATTATATAGCAACCATTAAAACTTTATAAAAATCTAACCCAAGTTTTTCCTACTATAAGTTTATTTCTTTAGCTTAGATATCTC
>NC_052049.1:53213471-53290971 GCF_903992535.2 Arvicola amphibius
TTTTTGCATTCTGTGACAGGTGATAACTATATGAAAGAATTTAGAGCTCAAATAATTAAAAACAAGTATATGGATTTAATTGTAATAGCATAAAAACAGCTTAAGATGATAACAGATTCTGAGGTCCTACTATGTGCCAGCTACTATATGAGGCTATCGTAGAAGGATACCTAACATAGCAAGTAACTTGGAGTTTTCTAGCAAGTTACAGCACATATAAAAGCTTGGATCAGTGCCCCAATGCTAGAGACATATCACAAAGAAAGAGAGTAATATGGCCTAGACAAAATATAGCATTGAGTTTGAGTTTTAAGAAAAACTGTAAAAAAAAAAAATGTAAATACAATGTAACTGAAAATTACGTTGTATGTCATTTTTCAAATTAACAATAGAGGAAATGGAGTTTTAGGATGGTCTTTAAAAGGAAAATAGGGCCAAAGTATAAGAAGAAGTACTTGGCAGAGATGGGCAGAAAAAGAGGATCAATTACAGCTCCACAGAGACCACTGGACATCAATCAAGAGGAGAGTGGAGAACACATTGCTATCTCAAAACATCTTATTTAAATACAGCCTTATACTTTCTGGCAACTTAGAAATAAAGAAGCTTCATAGCATCAACCTTTGCTCTCACTGTTGAAAGAATATACTTAGGTATGCAGTGTCAATTTATATGATTCCTTAAGAAGCATTATTTCATAATTTATGTTTAGTGATCACAGTTTAATTCGTTCATTAAGGGACCCTCTCCTGGAAGTTGATTTTTTTTCTAATTCTTACTGTAATTGCATTGTTCTGATCTTGTATTATAAAGGCAGCTGCTTGCCTATCATTTGTACTTTCCTCGTTAATCCTGACTCAGTGAATTAACCTTTAATTACAGCCGTTAAAATTGAAATGAGCCTCTTGTCTGGCTGGGGCTGCCCCCTTTCAGTGCAGGGTTCTGATGAAAAATTTTAGGGTCAATGAATATGTCCTATGTCATGTCTGATAGCTGCTGAAGACGTGAGGAGGTAAATGTTACCTTAGAAAGATGTGCTCTCAATTTGCAGGAGCTCTCTGTTGACAGCAAAATAAACTCAAAATCCTATTTTCAGATTCTCAGTCTCTCATGATGTACTTTTAGCCAAATCAGAGGGCATGTGAGAACATAGACCACGGGGCATAAAATATTCAACTAACTCCCAATAGTAATTTACTCTCCACCTTACAGTCTGAAATAGTACATGTTAAGTAATAAAAGGAATGCCAATAGTACTATTTTCTTAAATTTTTTAAAATTTATTATGTGTGTATCTGTGCATGCACATGAACATGCTATGGCATGCATATATGTCAGGACAACTTGAGGGAGTTGGCTCTTTCAAGCTTTCTCTCTCAACCATCATGTGATTCTGAGGACTGAACCCTGGTTGCTTTCACCCACTAACCATCCTAGCAGCCCCAGAGTTCTACTATTTTCTAGATATGCACTAGAAATAACTGACTTAGTGGTGTCATTACATGGACAGTAGGATTATTTACACTGACTTCACTGGGAATAAATCCTAGGAAGCAAGAAAATGGCAAGGAGTAATTTCATTGGCTTAAAATGTGTCTAGTGAGCACTGTTCATGGTGAGTACCAGGGGTGGGAAGGCCATCATAAAGGCTCTGACCTATCTTCTAGGGACTCAGACTCCAATTCTCATTATATTTTCTATATAAAAGAAAAAAAAACACCTTTCTTTATATGATGTTTGCTGAAGTCATCTGAAACATCTTTATTTAATGTATTTAGACTTCCAAACCTTAGAGCTGAAAGGACCTGAGAAATAGTTCCTTCAGTTTCATAAACACAGATGAGGTTCTGAACTTATTCAACACTGATGATGGGTTTAAATTTACAAGCTACCGCACCAGATCATAATTCTATCAAATATGTAATATGAATTTACATATTTAAAGACTTATTAGGGAAAATTTCAAATGTACACAAAACAGAGAGGTTAATGTAATAAACAACTAGTTCTTCAGTGAATCTCAGGTTATTCCCCTTCAGCACCAAGAGTGTGTGTGGGCTTCCACGCAGGAGACCCTGGGTTAGACTCCACCACAACAGGGAGGGAGGAAACACACACCGAACACGGCACTATCTGCTTAGCCCATCTAAGCCAATCTTTTATTCTACTTCTTAATTATTAAAAAACAATTTTTAGACATAATTTTACCAATGAACTTGATCTGTAGGTATAAAGAAAGTCCTAAGAAGCCTTTCATATCCAAAACTAAAACCCAATTAATTCCTTAATTTCTTCTTCAGCCAGTCAGCATTCACATTTCCTTGGCCATACATCCTCATGCAGCTGCCTTCTTGAATGGACTCAGGAGGACATACACGTGGCACATGGCTCTCTCTTCATCTCAAGCTTTCTTCCTGCGCCTTTCTGGAGTGGTTGTTTCTTTGAGCCACAGGGTGATACAGGTCTTTACTGCTACTCTAACATTCTGGGGAGGTATTTATAAACCCAGTAATGTAGAACAGCTGCAAACTTAGAGAAATAACCCTGATTGATAGGCTTATAAAAGATGGATGTAATTACATTCCTGAATGGTTTGAATAACAGTGTGTCTGATCTATTCCAAGATAAGTGGTTTTTACTTTTCTTTGATATTAGGGTCATATACCGTACTTATCTATTTTTACTTCATGCTCTCTTATCTCTGGTAATAAATTAATTTCACAGTGTTAGTTGGGAATGTACCCTATAGCTGAATTCATTTTTATCTTTCTTGGAGAGGAAACAAAGTCTTTATGAATATTATAATAATATTTTTCAGACTTTCATGTTAAAAGATTTAACATTATTAGATAAGATTTATTTATTTACTTTTCTTATTGTTCTGTGTGTTTAGAAAACAAATTTGGCATGCTTTTAAAGAGAACCGTTACCTGACTGGAACACAACACTATTGAACACGTGACTGGCCAGTGCACAGTCACCTATGACACTAAGGGAGAATAAGAATTCTTCTTGCAAATGGCAAAATTCTGCAGAAGCAGCGAGGCCCACACAAAATACTGCCAGTTTTGGAAATAGAGAATAAATCTATCAGAAAGGAAAACATCTTGACAACAAATTACATTTGTTCCCTCCCAATTCGCACTGTAGTGTTTGTAGTTATAGTAAGCAAAAGCCAAAATCTTAATCTTAAGAAAGCAGCAGGAGATAAGCAGAGAATTGTCTCAGCTCTGGCATGATGACCTACAGCCAAGTGCAGAGGATGACGGGAGAAGAGGGAGCAACGCCCATGGCTTTCATTACTCTCAGCTCCTCCATCCTTTATCTCTGCAGATGTGTGTGCCCTTTGCCTTCTGTGTTCACTAGTAACTATAATTAACATCTCAGTGGACATCTCATTGGGGAGAGCTCTACTACCACAAAAAGCATTAGGAGTATTCTTTACCACTTAAGACTTAACCTGGGTTGGTTTGTGTGTGTGAGAGAGAGACTACACAAGTGTGTATGTATGATGCTCAGGGAGCAAAGGCACCTGCAGCTGAACCTGATGATATAAACAAGTTATATCCGCAAGACCGACATAGTAAGAGAGAACAGCTTGTGGGAGTTGGTTCTCTCTTACTATGTAATAATGTAATTTTTTAAAAAAAAGACTTAAATTGGCACGTGTTTGTTTGAACCAACTAAAATATTTAAAAAAAATATCTGTACCTCAAAATCAACTATAAACTTTTTCCTTTTTAAAAAGCAGCTCCTTATGTATCCATAGGGATGGGATATGAATGGGACCTAAACGCATGATGTGACAGACACAAAGAATAAATAAAAAGAAAGATTAAAAGGAACAGATGAGAATGGCCTCTGGTAACAACAGAGCCTCTAAGGGTAGATCAGAGGAAAAAAAAAACCCAGCATGGCACACCTTCAAGTTTAACTTCAAAATGACATTAGTTCCCAACTGTAGAGGAATGAATAAAAGAGTAAGACAGGACATGGCTAGGCAGTGGAAGCACAAAATACTGTCAAACTTTAATTAAAAAATGTTTTCAATTTAAGCAGACCCAGGCCAGTGATTTTTCATTATTTTTACCACAGTTCCATGACTACTGACATTTTCATCAGAACAAATAAAGGGTTTTCCTCAAATTTAAAATGACAAAATTATTTTAAAATTTGACTCATAATTTCTTTCTCTTCTAAACTCAAAAGAATTTGATCTTAGCTGGACCTGTCTCTTAGCTCAGGGCTTAAGTACACCTTCACTTTAAAACAAGGTAAAAAGTGTATTTCTAAGAAGGCTTCTACCATATAGAGAGCAAACTGTCACTTTTATGAATGACACTGCATACTCATGGAACTCATGCTTACTGGACACACTCAGGATGTCGCCCACAGCACTCTGTCCTCGCAAGACAGCTCTGGTGGGATAAAGAAAGTGAAACACATGATCACAACAATTTCAGGGAGAGAAGGATGAAGGGGAGAGGAGGAAGAGGAAGGGTAACGTCAGTTATGATCATCAGTATTATCATGCACAATTATCCTAATAACTCCACAGCTGCTTTACCAGATTCAGTGAATCCCATTCTTCCTCCATTACAGCTTGCTTTTTCTTTCATATTATTTTTATATTAATGACTGACCTCCATAGTAAAGCAGGTTCTCCCTGTTCTCATGCTAGGTTATAACAACACATAGTCGAGACCTCAGCCCTCATCATGGAGAGTACTAATCTCATTGGATTAGATTTCCTATAGCTATAGCAGAAAGCCATTGAGCCTATTTGGTAGCTAAATTTTTATATTTCTTGCCACAACTAACTTTATGATAAAGATGATAACTTATGATAAAATAATAACTAATGATAAAAAAACTAACTTTAGAAGCTGTTTTTATGTGTGCATGTGCGTGGTCTCCTCTGACTTCCACTCTGCTTGCTAAAATTCAAGTGTTATCTGTAGGTTCCCTTTTTCACACACTTGGGGAGGAGACACTAGCCGCATGGCATCAAATTTAACATAATCTTTTCTGGAAATTCCACCCTAACCACGTACAATAGGTGCAGATGCTGGTTTGCCACTATTGCTGCCATTATTTGCACCAGAGCATCAAGGAAAATGAGAAAGAGGGCCCACATGCAGAGTCAAAGACAGTTGTAAAAAGTATTCTTCCATTGTGTGTTTGAGAGCAAAAGTAGTTCAGACATCTCAACTTTTACCCTGTGTTAAAGGCTGAAAACCACTGCAGGGATGTAGGGCTCAGTAAAAATCAATACTGTTTAGAATACGAGAAAAATAACAACACATAATGGCAATTACAGCTATAGAATTTGTTTCGCCAATGCATCTCCAGCGCACTTCCCTGGCAGACCTGGTACGTGCATGTGAGTGCAGATGCCAGAGGCCTCAGACCTCCCAGGGTGATGTAGGCGGCTGTGAGCTGAACCCAAGTGTCCCGAGAGAGCTGTTATGTGCATTTAACTGCTGAGCCAACTCTCCAGACACCTCCACGTTAATTTTCCCCATGAGCTCTGTCATTTCATTTCTGCTCTCACTCTTTTTCCAGGTTTTCCCTTTGATAATTCTTTTCCTTTCCAGTTCTTGAGGTCCAAATCAGAACCGTGAGGGAGCTCAGGCCAGTGCTCGACCACTGAGCGACATCCCCAGCCCCACTGTTCTTACAGTGATCTCACAGCATGAACCCTGGCACTCCGTCTTCATTAGCCTCGTCTCATTCCAAAAGCAGTGCCTACTTAGACTTTTCACCATCTCTGCCTTAAACCACGGCTGCATCCTGACGGCTCTGGGGCGTGGACACGTGCGACTGGTGCGCATGTTGACTTTTAAACAGCCGCTCTTGAGTTTTCCTTGAAATCCCAAATGGACGTTTCCTACTTTCTTACTATAAGTATCCAACTTGAAGTTCCACAGATAGCTCTAAGGTAATATGTTACAAACTAAATTTCAATGCTAGTGTCTTCTACTACTACTCCTCCCTTTCTCTTGGCAGACCACATACTGCTATTTGGATGGTCAACAGAAACCTCAAAGCCCTTTCCTGGCTTTTGTTGTCCAGTTTTCTTCTACATATCTTCATAGAACAAAGATTTGATTGCCTTAAAAGTTCTCTCTTTTCTCAGATTTATTTACTTCTATTGTATGTATATGGGTGTTTTGCCTGAATATGTATCTACGTATCATCTTTGTGCATTACTTACAGAATCCCCTGGAACAGGAGTTACTGAAGGTTGTGAGCCATCATGATGGGAACATCATGATGACTGGGTCTCTGCAAGTATGGCAAGTGTTCTTAACCCCTGAACCATCTCTCCAGTCCCTTAAAAATACTTACATTTCTTTCAGTCTTTACAAAATGGCTTCTAAACACTTATCAGTATCCTCTGTGGCTACTTCTCTCTTTCACAATTCATAGAATTTCTGTACTAGCTACATAATAGCTGCACAGCTTATTACAAATATGAAACTTGCATCTTTTATTTTTGATTTTGCTATGCTCTGCATACAAACTACTTAGCTCTTTTTCCTCTTACTGGTGAACATGGTATCACTACTCATGTTTTGTTTTGTTTTGTTTTGTTTTAACCAACAGTGCCACCTCCAATGTTTTCCACACATATAAAATAATAATGTACGTGTGGGAAATGTCCTTGCAGTTGGCGAACATCAGATGCAAATACAAGTCAGCTTTTAGGCCAGGAATGAGGTCTGGCGTAGGCAGAGGTGAGAACATTCTGCAGAGTTGTAACATTTTATTCATGGTCCTGGAGAAACTGCCTCTCTTTTAACCTTTTCTTTGTATTTCTCTTTCTAAGTATTTTATATTTGGGCTGTAAATTGTAGTAAAACAGCAAATATTATGGCAAAATGGTTCAGTGGTTAAGAACACTTTTTGTTTGGTTTCCAGCACCCATGCTCACATCCTCCTGGACTCTAGAACCAGGAATCAAGCACCCTCTGCTGGCCTCCAAAGGCACCTGAACTCCCACAAAGACAGACATAAATATATATTTTTAAAAAATTCTTACAAAATGAATTTCTAAGGATAGTTTTATACTACATGTTCTCCATAACTTTACTTAATATTACTTTGGAAATTTTATCTTTGTTGAGCATGTATTTATACTATTTCTTTTTAAAAACTGGCAGTGGCTCAGTGTATACACAAGTCACAATCTACTTATTTATCCCAGGGAAAGGCATTTGGTTTGTGTCCAATTTTTGCCTCTTACAACTCGTCACTGGACAGCATCACATATGATTTCATGTGTCCACATGGATGGGGGCACCAGGAGGACGAGTAGAGTCAATTTGACAGAATGAGTCCACACTATTGTTAGAATTGTGCTATTACTAATGTGAATCCCTATCAGCTACACATCCTTTTTTTCTGTCCTCCCCACAGTTTAGAGTTCTCAATTTTTAGAGAAACCAACTTTAACAAAATGCTTCCTATAATATAAGTGAAAAAAACATACACCCATAACCACTCAGCGACTTAGAAGTTCTCATATTCTAGACTTGATTTAAGCTAGGTTAATGTAATTGTCAGAACTAGCAGAATACAATGGGTGAAAACACTTGATTGCTTGGCTCATAATCAGAAGAATGAGTTATAAGGTTCTAAACCAACCGAGGACAGAAGCATTCAGTTAGCATCGCTTCTCATGGAAACCTGTGAGCAGACTAGCACAACAGGGGAACAGGCTTAGTAGACATGGAACCTTGGTCATTGCAAGGCACAAAGAGATTGCTGAGAGGTGAGGGTTTAAGAGAAAACAAACAGCCCTGAGTTACAGTTGCTAAAGCTAGAAGAATGAGCCACAACCAACTCCCTGATCTGACAGCAGAGAATGCAGCAT
This sequence comes from Arvicola amphibius, assembly GCF_903992535.2. Taxonomy (NCBI): domain Eukaryota; kingdom Metazoa; phylum Chordata; class Mammalia; order Rodentia; family Cricetidae; genus Arvicola; species Arvicola amphibius. The sequence continues at coordinate 53,221,351 of NC_052049.1, forward strand.
GGAGATGGCCTGACCTGTAAATATTTCTTTTCAGTTCACAGAGTGCAGATGTCTTTTTTTAACACAGAACCTTACACAGGGACGAGGCATACTCAAGTGCTAAAAAACCACAGGCACTGTACATTCATTATGGGTGCTGCTGATGTGGAAGAGTCTTCTGTTTGTGTTGATTTCATTGGTTAATAAAGAAACTGCCTTGGCCCATTGATAGGCCAGCCCATAGGTGGGTGTAGTAGACAGAACAGAATGCTGGGAGTGAGGCAGATGCCTTGGGCAATCGTCATGCCTCTCCTCTCTGGGACAGACGCCATGGAGCCAGCTGCCAGGTCATACATGCTGAATCTTTCCCGGTAAGCCACCACTTTGTGGTGCTACACACATTACTATATATGGGTTAAAGCAAGAGAGAGTTAGCCAGTAAGAGGCTAGAGCTAATGGGCCAGGCAGTGTTTAAAAGAATATAGTTTGTGTGTTGTTATTTTGGGGCATAAGCTAGCCAGAGGCCGGGAGCCGGGCGGGATAGAAAGCAGGCCTGCCCGCAGCTCTCACTACATGCTGCTGCAATGTGGTAGGTTGCCTGAAAACTTCATAACCCAGAAAAGGTGTTTCCAGAAAACTACAATCTCGACCACCAGGTGACTAAATCAATAAACATTAAAGTTGAGAAGAAACAAAAATTGCAATGAATGAGCAAAGGCCATGGTGACATCATTGTTCAGATAAAATAGATTTCGTAAAATAGTTTAAAAAGTAACGATGTGTCTGTGTGGTGTGCATATGTGTGTGTGTGTGGAGGCAGGGGGTTGGCATTGGGTGTCTTCTCCACAGAACTTGGACCTCACTGACTCAGCAACTTCCAGTGCTGGGCTTACAGGCTGTGCTGCTGTGCCTGGTTTCTACATGGAACCTGGGATCCCAACTCAAGTCTTCACACTTGCGAGGCAAATGCTTCATTGACTGAGCTATCTTCCTATCTCAGAGGGGTATCTTTAACTTTGCCCTTATAGCAAATTATGTGACCCAGATGAACAAGGCCATCTAGATTACAGAGACTGAAGTTTCACTCCAACAATTCTAGAGGTATTAAAATTTTGTTCATATTTTTCTTACATACAATATTATCTCTCTCCTTCATTCTCTGCATCTCACAAGAACCCTAATATGCAGAAGACTGCTCCATCTGTGTTGTCAGGACTTGATTTAAGCTCGTAGTTTAACAATAATCAAGTGAAAACATCCACTGGATTAAACAGTTTGTCACTATCTAAAATGCTCTTTATTTAGGAGCCATCTGTTGACCAACTGCGAGTTGTCTTATGCAAGGCTGAAACAAATGCTATGTTTACACATTGTCTCCACCAGACTGCAAAAGTTTGACTTACAGTTGCGCTCATTCGGTCTTACTAAAAACATGATTCACAGGGTTGGGACTAACAGTGGAGTTCCTCCTCCTTTTCTCTCTTCCTCCCTACTTTTCTATCCCTTTTTTATAACATGTGTGTGGGTGATTTGCCTGCATGTCTGTGTGCCATGCTCCTGCAGCAATGATGGAGAGCAGGAGAAGGCATCAGATCCCTTGAAAATGGAGCTATACAGACTCTTGCTAGCAGCCATCTGAGTGCTAGGGATTGAACCTGGGTTCTGTGGAAGAGAAGTCATTGCTCTTAACCACTGAGCCATCTCTCCACCCAGCCCTTTTCTGAAATAGAGTCTCACTGCGTGGTCTAGGTTAGCCTTAAACATTGCAATTTCCCTGCCTCAGCATTCCATTTGACCATCACGCCCAGGTCTGCATAGAATTTTTCATTAGAAAAATATTCGGTGTGAAAAAATGTTCTTTGGGTTTCTGTGTATATATTTTGCTTGATTGCAAGAAACAAAATCCATCAGATATGCAAGGAAACAATTCAGTGGGTTAAAAAAAAAAAAGAACCACCTGTGAACAACAAAGCTATACATATACTAAAGAACAGTCTCATCTATTTGTTTTTACAAACCTGTTTTATGATCCCACTGTAACTACCTTTACTGCTTCAAAACTGCTTCATAACCTTTACATATACTTAGAATACTAGAGTCAAAAACAAACATGGAGGCCTGTCCTACTGTTAACAGTCTCACTCAATTAGCTAGCTAGTCATGGTAGTCCAGACAGAGAGACAGACAGCCGTGAGCTGTGCTGGAAACATCTTAATTTATTTGCAGATGCCCTTTCCATGATTGCTTTAAAAGTACTGTTTTGGATAATATATGTGTTACAGCTTGATTAAATTAAAATATGAAAAGTATACAAAACAGAAATTCATAATAACATAATTTAAAAAATTAACAATGATATGTTTTTTCAGCCTTTTATTTTTCCAAAATTATACCACTGTATAATTTTGCAAAAACTGAGACCTAGATATGCTACTGGATCTGTGTTTTTCCCTTCACATTAGAACATATTTTATTGATTATAAAAATTTTCTTAAATTATTTTAGTCATATTTTATATAATCATTAATTATTGGGTCATTAGAGAAGGTGGTTTACAAACATGCATATTAATCTTTGCATTTCTTATTATTTCCTCACAAGCAGTTTACTGAGTGGAAGAGGAAGTATTTTGATGACTCTGCTAAGGGCAGCCATGATATCATCTGGAAGGACGCACTTAATGTATCGTGAATGAGCTGGTAACAAAATGCCCATTTCACTGTCTCCTCACCAACAGACATTGAATTTTGCAGTATTTTGCTAATGTTAGGCAAAATGGTTCTTTAAATTTACATTTATTCATTAATACGACTGCACATTTCCATCCATCCATTATCATCTGTACTTCCTCTTGAATTTATAACCCATTTTTATCATCTGTCTACTTAAAAAATGTTTTACTAGAGTAAAATATACACACAGAAAAGCATGTTTTAAGTGCACAGCTGTTCAATGATTTTCCCTCCTAAATGGAACACACCCACACAAAAGCACCCATCAGAAGACAGAAAGTGAGCAGTACCCAGGGCTCCTACATGCCCCTTAGACACCAACTAACTCCCTCCTAAAAGTAACCTCTGCTATGAAGCCTAACGAGTTTTGCCTGGCTTGGTGCTCCCCGTTCTTGTACCAACAGTTCTACTGTCTGTAAAGACTGGGCATGGTACAGCTATAATTCCAGCACTTGCAAGGCGGTGGCAGCTCAAGATCAGCCTGAGCCACAGAAGGAGAACTTGTCACAAAACAAACAACAAAAATCTTAAAACCAAGCAAACAAAGGATACACTGAATTAAATGAGTTAAATATAGAAAAATACAAACACACAAATACACACACAGTGAAAACTGATAACTCTGCAAGCAGATATGCAGAGAAACTAATTGTGTGAAGATGCATCCTCATTTTAACTGAAGAAATCCAAATGAACAAAAACACTCATACCAAGTCCTGCAAGTATGCTCTCATGTCATATGCGTGCCCACACTCAGACAGAGAGAGAGAGGCGGGGGGGGGGGGGGAACTAAAACTAGTTTACTGAATGATGCAATGTGCCAATCTCTGCTCTAACGCAATCACAATACAGGAAGACACCACCACCACAGGACACAGAAGTATAGAGGTGTATTTTCCAGACTGTAACAGTCACAAAGACTTGTGCACTGCGCATCTGGTGTGTCTAAGTGCAGGTTGTTATCTACCCTACCATACAGCTCAGTGAGTTTTGGGAGCCTAAATGGTTCACTATGGATTTTCTGATCACCACTTCTCTTTAGAGGCTAACACAAATGCTCAATAAATATTTATTACTTGAGTAAATGAAAGACTTCACTGCCAATTTTCAATGCTTTCCAATCCTTTTAAATATGCTTTAATGTGTTCTTTCCTTTAGAAAGAAGAGCATCCTGCAACCCAAAACACCACTTACTCACTTCTCAGTGGTTAAGAGAAAAATCTCATTCTGTACTTGAACAGACTAGTGCAGCTCTAGTTTTCAACAGTGCTTTATGTGAGCTCACCAAGACGGAAGATAGCCACGACTGGTGTAGCATGCTTATCCTGAAGGGGAAAACCCCTGGAATGATATACAAGGCTCTTTCAATAGAAGCTGCTCCATGTTTTCCAAGCAGCTCAGATCAGCAGTATGCAACCTATAGCAGCTCCCTGACCACTGAATCCACAGATCAGTTCCCAGATATGTCTCCTCATAAGAGCTCACCAACAAAAGGCCAGTCATAGCAATAGACAAATACATCCTAGATAGCATGTCTGACTCAAAGTGAAAGTTTGGTGGACATAAGATGCTAAGATACAGAAAAATTATTGCAGCTTCAGACAAGGACAGATTGACAGTTTTGATGTTATTTTGTGTTAGGCAGAATTCTCACCTCATTAAAGCTATACCCCCCAAATAACACTAATTTTTTTTTGAGATACCAGCATATATAAATAAATCTGTAAAGATAACAAAGAGAAATAAAATCCTGGGCTTTTAAAATAAAAATAATAGTGAACTTTTAGTAGCCATGTGTTGAGAACAGAAAAACTGTTGGTTAATATACACAATAATTGACTTTTATTCTCAGCCTCAACTGCAGAGAAGTCTTCCTTTGTATAGGCACAGTCTATGTGCCCATAATGAAATTATTTAACAATGCACTATGTGTGTCTGTGTGTGAGTGTGTTTGTCTGTGTGTGCATCACACTTTGTATCATCACTGATGACTGGCACTCCTTGTCTATACACTACCTCGACATGACAAAGAATGCCTCTATGTTACAGACATAGGGCAGTGAAAAAACATACACACCATAACTAACGGTAACTAGTAAGCACAAGTTGAGAAGATAACAGCTGGATAAATTTAAAACTCATTACAAAATTAAAAGGTCTGAATCAGACTTTTTTTAGAAGAGGCTCTACTGAAGACTAAGAATTCATATTAATTCTTTGTTTTTTCATGAGAGAGATGGGATGTATCATATGATCACTTACATTGATGACTGATGAAGAAGCTGACAAGTTTAGACCTTCAAGATCAGCTACCAAGCTTGGAGAAAGGGCTGGTGGAGGAAGGGCAACTGGGGTGGACGCTGGGCTAACTGGAAGAAAAGGCCCAAATAAGTAAGTGTGCATGAAAAATTAACTCATGTTATTAAAAGCAACATTTTATTTAGTTAGTAAATCTAACTAAATTACTTTGATTAACGAATTATGACAACTCTATTTAATATCCTGATTTAGTCAAGTTATTATGAAGTCACAAAGTGATTAGCCTGAGCTTTCAGAACATAATGGCAAACCAATATCAAAACAAGGTATAAATATCTTGAGCAATAGTTTTTGAAAATTTGTATCTCTAACATCACCCAGAACTTCACATAAACAAAGTGGTTAAGACACATTTTCCACATTAATGTAAAGAATAGCACAAAGAGTGATTTTTGGGAGGGGGCAGCAGGGATGGGGGAATATGGGAAGACTAGGTGAACAGAATTGGGGTAAATTATGTAAAACCCCCAAAGATTCAATAAAGAAGTTTAAAACACACACACACACACACACACACACACACACACACACACACACACACACGAGTGATTTCCAGCTGCATCACACTTTGGGGGGGAGGGTGTTGAGACAGGGTTTCTCTGTGCATCAACCTTGGCTGTCCTGAAACTCATTCTGTAGACCAGGCTGGCCTTGAACTCACTGAGGTCCACCTGCCTCTGCCTTCTGAGTGCTGGGAAGTATCATGTACCTCGAGTGGCTTTTGTTATGGCATTTTCATTGACGTATGATATGCTTTGATCATATTACCTTCACTTACCTGCCCCCCATCCCTTTTTTTCCTCCTGTAGTATTCTGTCTACTCTCATGATCTTCTACCACCCAGATGCCACCCAAAACAAAACACACAAGGCTTGTTTGCGATTCCACCTTATTTAACATAACTTCTAGTTCCATCAATGCAGCATACACCCTGCATCTGCTTCAACAACCACAGCAACATCTGATCATAACAAACCTTATTATCTTTGCTAATATGGCCAAACATGTTCAATTTCTCTATACTAAGTGTTTTTATGTATTACACTTCTATTTTTCTCTATTAAGAATTTTCTGTGGCTATTACAACAGACAATATAAATAAAATGGATCTATGACAAAATGAGACAACCCCAAAACAACTCACCCTTCACACAGGAAAAATATACTGAAATGCAAGCAGTTTAACATTCATAAACTTTTACTTCCAACTGCTCTCCTCGTACAGAATCGACCTAGCAACAAAATTCACAGCACTACCCAGCTCCCGCCACACTGAATAATTTAAGAGTGGCGACTATGTATAGCTAGATTAGCAAAGTTATAGGTGTCTGCATTCTTAGAAATATATTTGTTTGAATGAAGACTTTTTGGAGTAGAAGATGGTGCTGGCTTTCCTGAACCACTCTCTGTTCCCTCCTTAAGTTAGCTGTCAGTCCCCACAGTCAGGATCTCACAATGTGGATGCTTTGAGATGGGATCATTATTTAGCAATGCAAGGAGAAATCACTGGAGTAAAATGGGTCTAATATACTACATTTGGGGCTCTACTCACATGACACAGAACTGACATGCTGAACCAATAAAAGGCACTGATACCACTGGCTGGAAAATTCCCACCTTTTCTGACCTTTACAATATATGCTTCTAAAATGTGGGCAATGGACATGAGAGGTACTACACGAGTACAGCACGCAGGGACGAGAGGTACTACACGAGTACAGCACGCAGGGACGAGAGGTAGTACACGAGTACAGCACGCAGGGAAGTCCCAGTACTTACAGTCGTCTAGGTCTAGAAGGAAAACATCTTTGGAGGGAGGATGTCTTTCTTGCTGGGGTTTTCTCTCTTTTGCCTGTAAAATATCAAAACCTCAACTTACTTCAGATCTTGTCTAAAAAAAAGCCATGAAGTGTTCTTACCACTACAAAACAAGCATGCTTTTGCTTCTTAGAAACAAAATACACTTCACAAACACTTTAGTCCTGAATCAAAATTTCTGTACTAGCATACTGTATTTCTTACTCATCACACAAACTACTAATTAAAATATTTTGTGTTTTAAGGACTATAAAAGACCTTTATAAGAAAATTTAAAAGTAATAATTACATTTTTGTTAGATAAAAATACAATGTGTTTCTCATTAGAAGGTGAATAAGCATTCTTAGAAATAATCGTTAAACAGGTTAACTTAAGAAAAAGGAATATTACAACAATACATAGCTAGCGCTGATGTCTTCAGGCCTGGACAGGCTGGACTGCTCAGGGAGTTTGCAGAGGCAGTGACCTAGATCCTCTGCACTCTTATACCAGCTTGCGTCAGAGTCTTCACCTCTGCTCTTGCTCTTTAGTATGGAAAACAACTCGCTCACTTTCCTAAGCATTTTATAGAGAGTAAATATTTAAACACACCCACCTAAATTTAGGGTTCCTCCAGGGCAAACTAGCTTATTCACTGTTTGTGAGATTTCCCACCATGGAGAGCACACAATGGCTCATGCTAGGACTACCAGTCTTAATATAATGGTATAACTGGGTTGGGGAAATGGCTGTTTGTACAGCGCTTGCTGTAAAAACCTAAGGACCTGAACTGGGATCCCAACATCCATGTCAGAGTCATGGATGTTGGGAAGGTGGAGACAGCAGGATTTCTGGCTAGCCACTCAAGTTTAATTAGTTTTGGTGTAAACAATGTTTCAAACAAACAGTTCAGGGGTGGGGGTTGGGGAGTAACTGAGACAGACACTAGATGCTTATCTTTGGCTTCTACACACATAAAGAGGGGAATGTACATCTACACGCACAGAGAACACACACACACAAACACATACCTGCCCCACTGTGCATAATTAAGAACATCTGAATAGCACAGTAAACAAAAAGGTCAACAAAGCATAGTGCGTTAAACAATATATCTGTATCAATGTTGTTTAATCTGTCTACCTTTTCTTTCAAAAAATTCTCAAATTCAAAATAAAACTTTTTTATTTCTTTTTGCTCATTCATTCATTTAACAAATACAGATAGAATTTTAAATGTACATCAGATTCTGTACTCAACAATGGAAATAAAAACCTAGACAAAGTCACCACTCTCCAATAACAAAATTTAAAACTTATAAGCATAAATCATTGTGTCACTGAAGCAAAGGCCCACTTGAGTACTGTGCACACACATGAACACCAGCATCACATAAGAGGATGCTGCGGTGGTGGGGTGGAGCGAGGGCTTAGTGCACTGCTGTCACAAAGGACCTGAGTTCAGTTCCTAGCACACACACCAACAGTTCACGACCACCTGGAATTCCAGCTCTGGGGTATCCTTCACCCTCTTGTGGCTTTTTCAGCACGAGTGCATGTGTGCGCACATATACAGACACACAGAGACATGCACACACACACACACACAGACTACAGAGACAGACACACACTTTTAGAAAAGCATCTGGGAAATAACATTTTCACATGACTGAGATCTACATGTAGTCTCCTTTATGCTGGCATTCAGACAACTGTCCAAGGATTATCTAAAAATACACATTAAAACCGAAAAAGATTACAACTAAAAAAAAGAAAAAACAGTATTGTTTCCTTCTAGTTGAGTTTTAATTCTATCCTTTTCAAACATTAAACATCAGCCCCTTTAAACTCTTCAAATGAGCACCAATGTCAAGTCTGGAGGAAAAGGAAAAGAAATGTTAGTTTTGAGACTGAAATTTAAGTTACAAGTAAATGAAAGCAGACTCAGAATGAAAATGCCCATTACTACTGGACTTTGCTTTTGAATAAAAACCTAACTCAAAGGTTATCAGCGTGTTGCACACAAAGGGTGTAGCTTCCTGCCTTCATCAAAGTGCAAGCTCCCCACCTGAAAATTAGAAACCTATCAAATAAATAAATAAAGTTAGAGCAGAAGGCAAATCTACATCCTACTTCTCAACCAAGAAAGTGTACCATCACAGAGGAGAGGTATGTGTGAATCTGAGCTCATCTCTTACCAGAACCTAGAACAGACAGACAACAGGCTCTAAAAAGGACAGAATGCCATTGACGTTCCGAGAAGAACAAGTAAGCAGTGACTGCAATACGACATTAGCAATAGGTGACGGTCATTTCCAACACGTTGGAAAAGCCTTGCATTCCGAATCAAAGCTATAAAATACTTCATGATATGCAAGCATGCTTCTCCTACATTAATTTCATTTTTCATTTTAAAAAAATCCATAGTAAGTTCACAACATTTTCATACTTAAAGGGTCTACTATAAAAATAAAAATCTGAATTCTAAACAAAGAAGTTAAGAGCCCTATCCCATCAAACATTTCTCCATTTGCAATTCATCTTGGTAATAGAGACAGAACCTGGGCAGACACATATAGGACTTGAGGCAGGAGATTTTTCTTGCTCAATGCATAATTCATGTGCTCCGCCTGCAAAGTGTGTAAAATGAGGATTTCACACCGCGGCATGAGCCACGGAGCTGCGGAGAAAAGGCAGATGAAATCATATTTTACTGTGTGAATTTTATTTCTTAGCCTCCCAATATTTATACAAAACCACCATTGACAAACCAAACACACTGACAGATCACCCACTGTTTCCATTGTGTTACTGCTTGAGAGGAGATCAAGCAGAAAGATAGACAATTTGTTTTTGTATATTTTTCTTAAATAGAGGATTAGGTTTTTAACAGCTGAGTGACTGTATTTGACTTTTATAAGGACAACAGTTACTGATCTTAAGATCTTGCTGCAAAAAATATCTATTTATCAATTCGCTGCCTTCAAATCGCCACCCTGTTTCCATGGCATTCGATTATACACCTCAAGACAGGAACATTTTCAAAATGGAATGAAAAGTCACAGGGTTAGGAAACTAACTTCTAGTTAATATATTCATTTAAAAATAAAGGATCTTAAGTCCTAAACACAAACAAAAATATGTAACAATATCTCTGTAAAGATTTTTCATGCCATTATGAACATCCATTTGCATACCGATTGCAGAAAAGCTAAGTAGATGAAAGCCCTGACATGATAAGCAGCAGATATGCTTCTATTGCACAGAGGTTGTATAAACAGTAAGAAAACTTTACCAAACACCCACTGTTCTAAAAATCTGGAGCAAATAAATGCTAATGAGCAATACAAGGGGGTCTAATAACCCTTCCTCACCAGAAAACTGTCTGCTTCCTTATGCAGGACCGCCTGCTTGACGGTTTCCCTTTGTTTTAAAGATCTCAAGTAAAATTTCTTTCCTGGAAAATTTAAAGTATGAACTAAACAGAGAAAGACAAACATTGAAAAACACAAAGCTTTAGATATTTATAATAAAAATTGACATTCAATCGTCACACAAGCTAAGGATTCCAAGCCCCGTAAACACCCGTGAGCAGACAGTTCTTCCTTCTCAAAGCACAGAAATCAGCCTGAAATGGTTCCTTTGGTGCATTTGAGGGTTCTGAGGTCACTAGAGGAGGTCATCAGTGTCACAAAACCTCCCACAGAGGGACAGCAAAAGTTCTAAGATACGTAAGACTTGATATAGTTATGGCCATCTCAGGCACTGCTGGCATATACAGATTCTAGTGTTTTTCTACAGCTAATTCATACATTAATCTCATGACCCAAACACAAAAATATTCTTCACATCTATTAAGTGCTACACTCAGAATACCAAACACTTCATACTTACATCACACTGATAGATCACTAGGCCTTAAGAATGCTGTATATAATTAACACTGCTAACACAGGACCAGAGTGATCGGGCAGCTGGCCAGTGCTTGTTGTGCAAGCATGAAGACTTGAATTTTGATCCTTAGCACTCACATAAAAAGAGCCAGGCACTACCCTTGACTGGAATGCAGCACTTAGGAGGCAGACACAGGCCAAAACCCAGTAGTCGGTCACTGGACAGCTAATCTAGCCAAATACAGGAAATACAGGTTCAGTGACAAGTCTTGTCTCAAACACAAAGGTGGAAAATGACTGAGAATGACATCAACCTCTGGCCTCTACACACGTGCATACACATACGCCACAGTCATGACAGCATGCACACAGCCACCACACGATTCTTCAGACAAAACAATGTTAATGTGTCTACAGAAACAGATGCGTTCATTATAACCATGTGCATTATAGTCACGACTTCAGATCACCATGCTACTTACTCACAGATACCATCTGTAAGAGCTGAGGCACACACCAGAGATCCCAGCTAACAAGTCATGACCTTATGTTACCAAAAAAAAAAAAAAAAAAATCTAAGATGTAGAGATACAAATGAGAATCACTTCCTCACACAATGTCTGTATTGCTAAGTCTTCTCCCTAATCTTCCATATACTTTCCTTTATATTGTATAAAGTATGTAAAAGTGCTTAAAATATGAACTATTCAAAGTGATTTTGTGGGGCTGGAGAAGGTTTAGGAACTTAGAGCACTGGCTGTTCCTGCAGAGGACCTGGTTCAGTCCCACACAGCTGCTCACAAGTGACTGATACTCCAGTTCCCAGGAATTCCTACTCCTTCTTATGGCCAGTGTGGACACGCACACATTACATGCAGGTGAGCACTATACAAAATAAAAATAAATCTAAAGAGGCAATTTTGTTATAGGCATTACTTGGGACAAAAGAATTACTTTGTAGAGATGATGATACTCCAAACTTTTCTCGGACACATTTCAGGAAAAAAAAATCTGCACATAAAAGTACATCCATAAAATAATTAAATCTGAGACAAGATCATGTCCTAAGGCCATACTGATCACAATGCAGTATCAAATGACAAGCCCTGAAGGGACTCAGGTATCCGGGAGTGACACCCTTCCTCCAGACAGTACCATTTCAGTTCCCTGCAGTCACCGTCCAGTAGGAGAAGTGAAGGCCACAGGGGCCACTTCCTTCTCAACTTCTGCTTTCTTTAATAAGAGAAATGCACAAAGATGAAAAAAGGTTCAGAAACAGCTGAGCACATAGTTTCATAAGAGAAATGTGAGTATTAGGTCAGAATATGAGTAAGTTAAAGAGAGGTGGACTCCGACATGGTGGCCGAGGAGTTTACTGAACTCAAATGGTGGCAGGACATCAGCGTAGCTTGACCTGGCCACTGTGCTGAAGCTGGGGCTGGGAAAGCATCAGCTAAGGTGAATACAGCAAAGGTTTACAGGGCTGGAGGAGAGCTGCTCTAGACAGTGAAAAGAGGAAAAGAAAAACCAGACAGGAAAAATCAGATGGAAATTCCAGGGGTCCTGGCAACAGAGGGGTCAGAGGGAAGGCAGCAGGGCCTGTGTGAGCACACGTTCCTGGTTCTGCTGGTGCTAAAAATCCAGCGGTCCCCGCAAGGTCTGAGGATTTGGTCTAGATTTGGGGAGAAAATCTAGAAGAGCAACAGAGAAATACTACTGTGTGAGTACTTTAGTGGAAAGGAAGTTACAAAACATGAAAAATTTTCAATATTGTTTAAAAAGAAGCATGAAACACTTCTTTTTGGAAGTGCAAAGTACTCCTTTGAGTGTACTCAAATGAGTACTTTTGTATGGAGGGCGTGCAAAGTACTCCTTTGAGGCTCTGTGCGCCTCTTTTGGCTCCCCTTTCAAGGCCAGAAACCACTTGAGGGGTCTGGATGGCAGAAGAGAAACTAGTGGATAAAACCTGTAAGTGCAGAGAAGGTAGAAGCTCACTCAAAAATGAGGTCAGAGGTGTTTGGTTGGGGGCTTCACCCCAGCTCCTGGCATCCATTTTGGAATGTTGGGTAGAAAGCTCCATTTCAAGCCCCTTTCCCTGGGAGTTGCCAAACTCCACCTCAGAGAAAGACCACCAGTCATGCCTCCCCAGGGAGGGTCAAGAGGACTCCCACAGGCTATTTCCCCCCCCCCCCCACAGAGAACCAACAAGTGGTCTTTCCGGTTCTTCATGGTCTCCCTGGTTTTCCATCCCCTTCTCCATGTCTTTTTGGAGGGCCACCCGGGAGCGCTGGCATCCATTAAACTTGGGTTTCTTTTAATTTGGTCTGATTTGGATTACTGTGTTGGCCGAAGAGTCTTACTAAACTTAACAAGAGGAAGCTTCCTCTTGGCTGAGTGGACAGAGAATACCTACTCAGAGCTACGCTTTCACAGAAAAGGTGGGAAATGGAGATTGAGCTAAGAAGTCAGAGCGGAACGTGACTCAGTGGTGTCTTCTGAGGAAGGTAGACACAAGTCAGGGCCATAACTAAGAATAGATACACTTTCAAGTGCAGGAGACAAGAGCTACAGGGAGGTCAGGGCCTTTCAGCAGGGGTCCCAGTTGAACAGCATTAAACTGCTGTGAGGCTCTGCGCTTCAGGGTGCTCCTAAGCATTTGTTTCCCCAGAAGATACTGACGCAGCAAAGTGGGTACTGGCATCTGCTTTATAGACCAGGAGACTGAAGCATGAAGGTGCTACCTGCCAACAGAAACTCCATTCTAACCTAATAGGAACACCATAAAATTAACTGTTTTGACAGCCATATATTCAAGCTATCTCCAAGGTCTCATGTTCATGCTCAGTGCACCCCCAAATGCATTGTCCAGATGAAAGAAAGACTCAACCTGCAGAGTCAAGACAGGAATCTCCAGTGCCGACACTGTCACACTGAATGAAGGCAAAGTGGCCACCATCTGCTCTCATTACTCATAATTTGAGCAAAAGTTACAGCATCTGATGCAAGGGAGACTTTTTCAACAACTAGAAAGTCACCTATTATTAAAAAAAAATTGGTACACTTATGATCATATGGTATATACTTCAAGCCATTCAGAATAAAGTGAAGATAAAAAATATGGTGGCTAAAAGGCTGGGATTTTTTTTTTTTTTTAAGTCCAGTTGTAAAAGAAAAGCAAAAATAAATAAACACAAACTTCACCTTTCCACCTAATATAGACAGAAAATGGCATTTTAAGATAGACAATGTGTGTGGTCTAAGGAAAACATAGGCACAAGATAATACACAGCTTGAATTTCTCAAGAGGCCTGGCTCAGGATTCTGCTCTTCCTGTGAGACTCCAGAACAGTGGGAGCAGGGGCTGTCTCTGACTCTGTTGCCTGCTTTTGGGACCCTTTCCTCCCACTGGATGGCTTCTTCCAGCCTTGATAGGAGAGAAGGTGCCTAGTCTTAGTACAACTTGATACACTATAGCTGGCTGATACCCACGGGAGCCCCGCCTGTATCTGAAGAGAAACAGAGTAGTGGATGAGGTTGGGGGGGACAGCTGTGAGGAAAGGATGGAGGGGAATCTTTGGTTGGTATGTAATAACAAAACAAAGAAATAAGCAAACACAAGTAAACAAACAAAAGGGCTGTCAGCTGTTAACTGAAGCCCTCAACAAGGAGGAAACAAAGTGGATGACTAACTTTGGGGTCCTCTGTGCCACTAACACTACACAGGCACTAAAGTCTACAATTTTCCAATTTTATAAAACCATGTAAGAATAACTTACTGTAATTACATCTGTCATTTATAAAACACTGATTTTCCTCCCTGGGTTGTACTGTCAGAATCTGAAGCTCTTTATTTAAAATTATATTTTAAGATTTTTTAGAATAGAAAATGAGGATATGAGAACCCACATGTTTTTAGTAATCCACATTTAATAACTCAAAGTCTCTACAAGTTTTAATGAATTTTTGAAAACAGAAAACTTAAATTCTGTTATATAAGTAAGAATTCAATTTTAAAGGAAGTTTTACCATTTGCAAGAATATTTAAAATAAAAAAGATAAACACTAGAAGCATTATGAATATACTTATTCTTAACAATGAATATGAGTTTGGAAGGCCTGCTTGAATGCAATTATTTTCATTTCTGGTTACTCAGAAAACATACTAAAGAAATTTAGATTCATAGAGTTAACAAGTAAATTCTTTTTTAAATACTGGGTTAGGAAGAAACATAATTCATTGAATGGCAACTGATTGTCACGATTCTAGACACATGGAAAGAGATGTGGTCACACTGATGCTGCACAGGTATTCTAGACACATGGAAAGAGATGTGGTCACACTGACGCTGCACAGGTATTCTAGACACATGGAAAGGGATGTGGTCACACTGACGCTGCACAGGTATTCTAGACACATGGAAAGGGATGTGGTCACACTGACGCTGCACAGGTATTCTAGACACATGGAAAGAGAGGTGGTCACACTGACGCTGCACAGGTATTCTAGACACATGGAAAGGGATGTGGTCACACTGACGCTGCACAGGTATTCTAGACACATGGAAAGAGAGGTGGTCACACTGACGCTGCACAGGTATTCTAGACACATGGAAAGGGATGTGGTTACACTGACACTGCACAGGTATTCTAGACACATGGAAAGAGATGTGGTCCATTGACGCTGCACAGGTATTCTAGACACATGGAAAGGGATGTGGTCACACAGATGCTGCATCAGTGTGATCGTTTTCATTAATGAGGTAAAGATATGAGATCAGAAAGACAATCATTATCAGATCTGAATTTTATACTAGTAACTTCATTTACAATTTAAGCTTTCATATTTTCATAGTAACTGACAAAAAGTTCAATCACAATTGTTCAATTCAAATACATAAATGAATACATAAATTATTCTTGCATTTGCTCTAATATAAATAAATGTCTCTTGCTAAAATAAATAATGTGTAACTTTGAAAACATTTTGTTATCAATCACATTTATTAATAAATACTTTTAAAGAGCATGTTGGAATCAGTATCTTATATATCTCTATTTGTAGTCCTGTGTTCAGTACCATTTCTGAGGCTTCCTTTCATGTTCCTTTTAGCAAAAAGTCAATCTTGAGACAGTCTACTCCAAAAATCTCAGGAGCAGGAGATGAATAAAAAGTGGCTCTGACTTCTTTGTAGAATTGGATGATTAGGGAAGATTATGGAAAATCAAAGCCTCAAGAAGAAAAAAGATAATGTGTCCAGTTTTAGTTGTGACAGTGTTGACTGAAGCTTTTGTCCCGCCCAGTACCACAGCTGTTCAGTCCCAAAGAAACACACACAGGCTTATATTAATTATAAACTGTTTGGTCTATTAGCTCAGGATTATTACTGACTAGCTCTTACAACTGAAATTAACCCATAATTCTTATCTATGTTTAGCCATGTGGCTTAGTACCTTACTCAGTGAAGCATTCTCCTCTTTCTTCCTCTGTGTCTGGCTGCTGACTGCGTCTCTGCCTGTCCTCTTCCCAGAATTCTCTTAGTCTGGTTGCCCCACCTATTCTTCCTGCCTAGCTACTGGCCAATCAGGGTTTTATTAAACCAATACAAGTGATAAATCTTTACAGTGTACAAAACCATTATCCTACAGCATGACAGTGTTCAAAGTGTCTTCTTCAGTTTCTTAGCTTTCTAACAAAACATTCAACTTTCACAAGTATTTATTCTTAAATGGAAAAAGTTCCAAGAAGATGTATCATTCAGTTACAGCACATGCATGACCTCGTACCTTCAGTTACAGCACACCCATGACCTCGTACCTGAGTAACTTTTCTGGGTGCAGGTTCACCATCAGACTCTGATGCTGACTCAGAACCTGAAGAACTTTCTCCCATGGAACTGGATTCTGCACTAGACGATTCTGAAGCTTTAGATTTTTCATTTTTCTTCTCCCCATCTTGTGAATCACTATGAATAAAGATGAGTTTTGAAATATAAACTCTAAATCACTTATATATACAAATTTAATTTTATAAAACAATAAAGATAGCCTTAAAATTCTAAAATATGAAAATTAAATAAGAGCTGCTGAGATGGTTCAGTGGGTAAAAGTTCCTACCGCCAGCCTCCCGACCAGAGTCTGACGTTCAAAACCTACATATTGAATATCACAAGTGGTCCTCTGGTCTCCACAAGTGCCCTGGGAAGCACGCATTCACATAAATTTTACATGTGCACTGGGAAGCATGTACTCACACAAACTCCACAAGTGCCCTGGGAAGCATGTGCTCACACAAACTCCACATGTGCACTGGGA
The DNA here is from genome assembly GCF_903992535.2 of Arvicola amphibius. Lineage (NCBI taxonomy): Eukaryota > Metazoa > Chordata > Mammalia > Rodentia > Cricetidae > Arvicola > Arvicola amphibius. The sequence continues at coordinate 53,238,383 of NC_052049.1, forward strand.
AGCATGTGCTCACACAAATTCCACATGTGCACTGGGAAGCAGTCTGCTCTTTTATTTTTTAAAAATCTACCTTAGGGACTAGAGTGATAGTTTGGCAGTTAAAAAAGTGTTTAGAGCCCTTAGAGAATACCTTGCATTTAGTTCTAAGGACCCACATGACAGCTTTCAACAGTCTACAACTCCAGTTCTAGGGGACCTAGGACTTTATCCTGACTTCTTCAGGCTCCTGTATGATGTGGCACATACACATATGCTCAGGCATGTATACACGCATGCACACATGGGCACACTCACACAGATACACAATCAATCAGTCAACAAATCTAAAGTTTTTTTGTTTTGTTTTTAATAATCTATCTTGAGCCAGGTAGTGCTCAGGCACTTCATTCCAATGCTCTACTGTAGATGGGTACATTATTAGCCACTTACAATAAGGAACCAACATTGGAGGTTAAATAACTTTAAAGACACACCGCCAGAAGAGGGAATCATGAACTCTGAATTCAAATCTATCTCCCTCTGATATCCTACTTCCCCCTTCTATCACACTATTACATCTATCATGAAAATAATTTGGAATGTAAAATAAAATTTAGTAATCAACACTTGCAACTACTAAAGGGTAGTGCCTGAAGATGCTTAAAGATTATTAAGAACTTTAAAAAGTTCTGCTGGCAAATGGTAAACAAACTCTAAGAGACAGGCTGCACAACCCAGGAGGAGGGAGAGTGGCAAGGGAAGAAGAATCGATAGTTCTCAGAATTGATTTTTGTGGAGGAAATATGATTGCTGTTTATTAAAAACAGAGCATGGCAACATCTCAGAGCACATGTAATTATATTTGAAGATAGAAAAATATGTTGTTTTCTCTTCTACAAAATAATGGCAACATATATTATCCCCAACTCATTGTTCAAAACATGTACTTGCAAATAGAAGGGCTTAGAAATGTCTTTACAGTTCACCTTGGTGTAAGAATTACTTTAAATTAAAATATAAATGGAGATTAAAAATTTTTTTTCTTGAGAAAAAAATACAAAAGAAACATGTGATTATTAGCATATACCAAAATGGCCTCTGTCACCTGAGGAGACACTGCTGTGCTTTCTAGAAACAGGTACTTCCCCAAACCAGATCATCACAGCTAGTCTGATGTGCAAGCCAAGCATAGTGTCCTCAAAGGCAAGGTAATCACAAGCCAGGACGCTCTCCTGCAACAAGGCAGCTATTCTCAAGAGACTTTGCTCTGGCACTCCAGATAAGATTTTAAAGGTAAAAGTGTTATTTTATTATGCATCACTCAATTCTGATGATAATTATTGTTTACCTTACTGCTTAGAGTTTCAGATGTTAACCTAATGAGAAGAATTTACTGGTAACTAGGTTTTTAACTTTGCAATGATGAAAAGCCTGTATTAATTTAACCTACAGATTTCATTTGTTCTGAACAGGAAAAACAATATAAATCACTTTTAAAATCATTAAATCCTGACTTAAATTAATAAAGTCATAATTAGGGCATTATGCTGTGTTTGTTATGGAAGTGGCAGGGCGAGCTGCTTTAATTACTGTCTGTAATAAAAGGAGCAGAGAGCGTACTGCGCCCAATCAGTGCTGTCAGCCACGACTGAGCCCAAGCTGCAAACTCATCAAGGGACGGGCAGCAGGCCCCCGAGAAGGCCAGGGAGTCAGCAGAGGCCACTATGACAGCAGTGGGGAAAACAGCCACACAATCCAAGGTATCAGCCCCAATTACTCAAAATCCTGATGACGCTGTAACACACGGGGCTGCTGTTGGTAATGGCAGATTTTGAAAAGAACTAACCCTTAAGTATCTCCTGACCGTCTTCCTTCACAGCCTTTGACTCTGATATTTGAATCATAATCTTTTTAATGTAACATTATTTAGAAAAATCAATTGTCTTACATAATGGCAAAGTGCTGAAGGATTTAATTTTAGCCCTCAGCAAAATTGCTGCAAAAGGTAATTAAGTGTTTCATCCCTACTGCTTGGTCACTTAAGGCAGCCTCCCAAGGTGACAGCAATTTCAAAAATGTACCCTAAGATCTGTTCAAGTTCAAAATGAAACCTAAGCACAGTACCTCAAGGCTTAACATTTGTTTTGGAGAAAGTACACAGGCATTTTCTAACTCTGTGAATTAAGAAGAAATTCCTGGGAAACTGACAACGAAACCTACCTTTTCCTCTTGGTTTTTGAGCTCCTCTGGCTCACTCTCTTGCATTCCATGTCTGCCTCACTTCCGGTCTCACTCTCTTGTCCGCTGGAGGAGTCCTCACTGCTGTCCTCACTGCCACTGCCTGTGTCTCCACTCTCACTTCCAGACCCGCTCTCTGAAAGACAGACCAGCTGCTCTTTCACTTACAACCGTTTAATTACACGTAGGAGACCATAACCATCAACAGTGACTGAAGGAGAGCAGGCCCTGCTGCACATGGACCATGTCTGTTCAGAAGCACTGGGTCAACAGCAACCCAGAAAGACAGACAGTGACTGAAGGAAAGGAGGCCCTGACTCACATGGACCCTGTCTGTTCAGATGCCTCGGTCCAACAGTTACTCACACAGACAGAAGATGCTCAGATAATGGGCAGAGCAAAGACAAAATGCACAAGAAAACCAGATGGAGAGAGCCTCTCTTCCACACCTAAAGCAGCTAGCTAGGGCATGACATTTTTTTTTTATAAAGAATGCATAAGACTGGTATAAGAAAGAATTTTGAATTCTGCTACTTGTAACTAAAAATTTCACTTAGTGAAAGAAAAAGCAACAGTTAGATCTCACTAGAAACCAATTTCGAGAAGGAAGCAAGCTTTTTCAGCAAACAAAATTCCCAAAGTTATGACTTACTGTTCCCAGCCCCAGAGTCTCCCACAGTCTGATAACTTGACACTAGTGTTCTTGCAGGAGTGATGCATCAGGAGCTGGGCATGATGATGCACACTTAGAATTCCAGGATTGGGAAGGTTGAGGCAGAGGACAGGAATTTGTTGTCAATTCAAAGTTACAGATACACACAGTTATCTGTTTTTTACTGGAAATTACAAAAAGAAATCACAGGGCTGGGAGACGGCTCAGGGGTAAAGTGCTTGCTATACAAGTATGCAGAGTTCCATTTGGCTCCCCAATACCAATGCATGTGAAAGCCAGGCATGCTGGTGTGCATCTCTGTAACTAGTGCTGGGGCTGGGGTGCGGAGATAGGGAGTGTTGCTGATTAGCTAGTCTCAAGAAAGCAGTAAGCTCTAGTAGAGACTGCCTCACAAAATAAGAGGCAGGGCCAGAGAGATGGTGCTTGCTGCCAAACTTAGTTTCATCCCTGAGTCGACATGGTGAAGGAAGGAAGGGACTCCTCCAAGCTGCCCTCTTATCTCCACACACAAGGGCCATGGACTGTGTCTCCCTCCCACCCATGCAAATGAATACACGTGAGCAAAATTTAAAAAAAATAAGATGCACAGTGAAAGAGGCCTGACATTGACATGTGACCCCCACACGTGCATGCACAGGTGACTGCTCTCACACAGGCATGCACCACACCCACCCACCCATCCATCCATCCACCCCCTACAAATAACAAAATGGGGGGGCACAGCCTTGCAGTCACTGTCTCCCTGCCATCACATGGGAGTCAACAACAATCTGGGTGCAGCTCGTACTAGGTGGCTGCTTTTCCTCTAGAAGCTACAGCAGAGCCCCTCACAGAGGACCACAGGACGCAGTACTGTGCTATGTAGACAAGCTAACAAAGAGCCACAATGTCAACAGAATTTCAAACGTTGAACAATGCTAATCTAGGAACAGGCACAACTTATAAACAAATAGGATGAAGACGGTGTATAAAGCATAAAATAAAGCACACCATGCTGGCCTCTGCCTCCCAAGTGCTGGGATTAAAGGTGTGCTTTTTTATAATTACTTTTATGAGCATTGGTGTTTCACCTGCATGTGTGTCTGTGTGAGGGTGTTGGGTCCCCTCGAGCTGGAGTTGCAGACAGTTGTGGGCCATAAAGGCGTACTTTTAAAGTCTTCTCTATCAGATGGAAAAGCAGGTGTCTTATTTGGCTGGTACAGCTGAAGCCCAGGGTTCTGAATCCATACTGCTCATGCTTTCACTGCATATGGCCCTCAACTTCCTAGCTCTGAAAAGAAATGAATTCTGACATGTCTTAAATTTAATAACAGGATGGTGGGTGAAAGAAAGGAAAAGAAGGGGCATCCACGTGTAATCTATGGTATGAATAATACAGTTTGATAAATTACAAGGCCTACCACTGTCACTGCTGCTGTCAGAGGACTCCTCTTCCTCTTCTTCTTCCTCTTCCTCTTCCTCTTCCTCCTCCTCCTCCTCTTCCTCTGATTCAGAGTAAAATTTCTTAGCAGGGATTTCTTTCTTTGTTTTTCCAACTGGGGCCCATTCTTTTGCCTGTTTACATAAACAAAATAAACATTAATGAATTCTTACTAAGTGATTCAGACTCCTCACAAATATAATTGTTTAAGTTCACTATGAACTCAGAAGAAAGTTTGAGACTTCAACAGAGAAAGCAACTGTTACAAGTCTCAATAGCAAGTCATTCACTTCTAAAGACAAAACATACGCTCCCCTCAGAGTCCACTGTTGAATCATTCACGTTATGGTTCCGGATCATTTAACAAATGTTTGTGTTTGTTGGTCCACAGAAAAAACTTAACCTACAGTACCAATAATATATGTTGATAACTTGGCACTTAGACAAAAGCAAGCAAACCGCAGTGAATATAGGCAGAAGTGATATCTTCCTGTGCTAAACCTTCTCTCTCCCATAGCCTTAGTGCCTAAGCCACGGAGAAATGCTCTTCCGCCCTGGTTTGGGCACCCATCTCTCCTGGATTATTGCAGCACGTTCCTAACTGCTCACCTTGCTTCTCTTTTCCACTAACCCCAACCAAAGCTTGTTGAACACAGCAGGTAGAGTCAGATCCAGCTACTCTCTGGTTTCAAACCTTGATTTGATTCTTGATTTCACCCAGATAAATAGGCAGTCTACAACAGTCTGCCTGACCAACTCAACAAGCTGTTCCCACTAACTTCCTTTTCCTTTTGCACACTCCGCTCCAGCCAATTCTTACTGCTCCTCCAAAGACTCCTAGACTTGCTCTGTCTGAGGGCCTTGCCCTCAGCTATTCCACCTCAGCACAACTCCAACTCCTTAAAAAAACAGTGCTAGCTGCCTTATAACATGCTATGTGATCTGCTTGTCTTTTTCTTCCCCAAGGTGGGAATTTCTAACCCTATACACTGAAGCGTCGTGTGTCTGTAATAAGTATTACTTATACCTATTACACCCTTGAAGCTTTCAATTTCATATTCAGAAAATATTTGCTTGCATTTAAGTAAGTGATGCTCTTTGGTGTTCACTAAATATGGCATTAGAAGAAGTCTTTACTATAAACCTGTCATAACAGTGACCCTGATTATCTTGGCAAAATTATGTTTCAAATTTTCTCTTATACAAAGCAGGAAAATGTAGATTTCTTAAAAGATCAAAATGGTTAAGACTCATTTATATTATACTTCTAATTGAGTTTCCAGTGTGTACCAGCCTGATGAGAGAAAGAGAGAGACAGAGACAGAGACAGAGAGAGTGTCTGTGTTGTAAAGGGATTACAGCATGGCACAGGTTCTAATCTACGGACTGTCCTCAACACTGAAGGTACATTACAATTTTCTGAGAATATGTTTTAAAATACTAATACAAACAACAAAAATATTAATTCTCACAACCCCAACTGCCCGAGAAGATTCAGTAGCCTGAAAAAAAATTACTTGGAAAATGAGAAGAAAACTAACAAAAATTATTTGAATATATGAGTTTCTGTATTCACATAGCTTCAGACATTTAAGGGACAAAGCCTACACCATTTAGTCCACTGGGGTGTGACAACCATGACAGAGTAAGAGAGAACAGAAGAGATAGAGAGGCATGAAAGCTAAGGTCCTCTACACAGCAGGTTGTCTATGTGTTTACAAAGCAAAATGTCTTTGATATGCAAAAGAGTCTTTGTGTAACTGGAAAAAAAAGGATTTTCTGTAACTAAACAAAAAAAAAAACTCTAAAGGAGCCACAAAAGTTACTGATACATTAATATAAATATACATTATATCTGATATCGTAGAAATGATGGTGTGTAATTCAAAGTGACTTCTAGTGTCAACCTGACTAGGCTCCCTGTTGTTTTGATTAAAATGTCAGATTATCTAAGCCTCAGCCATTTTTCTTCCTAAGTTATATTTCATAATAATGAGATTTGACCTTAGAGGATCACTAGATAGTAAACCCAGAATAATACAGTGTATCATGTGCACAAATGCATTCTATGACTTCAGGGGGGAGGAGAGGCATCGAGCAGAGCAAAAAGGATAATCTGAACACCACTCTCTGCAGGTATGGATGCATTTCAAAATAGAACTAGTTACATTCGGTTTATATTTCATTGTATCCCTCGTAGAACATTTTAAGCCCCTATCTCCGAGACCAGTAGAAAGAATCTGTTTGTTATATGGCTTAAATGGATACCTTAATCTGGTTCCATCAGCTATAATTATTCTTCATAAGTTATTAATTATTAATTTCAGGAATCTCTCTTGAACTACACAATGAAATGAAGATAAGAAAACAGGTTACTTAGGCACCATCTCTGTAAGAGAGTTAGTGCTTGGAACACATGAAAATGGAAGAAGCCAGTCAATCCATATAAGAACACCACAGAAACAAAATTAAATTGTACAGCACCGCTATCAATTTCTGAGAAGTTAAACCCTTTCCAGAGGGGAGAGAGAGTGGATGTGGTGGGAGGATAAAGGACTGCTCTACGCGAGCCAAACACTATGTACCCCATCCAGAAAAAGGACAGCACCAGAACAGCAAGCAAGCATCATTATCAGGAAAGAGAATGTCTGCAGAAAATCACAGCAAAGAACACTGTCTCCATACCTAGTATCTGACAGAACTTGTACAATAAGGCAACTGTGCTGAACAGTGCTGAGACTGGGGAGAAACCCAAGCAAACTGAGCTGCAGGGAGGAACACACAAAAATGAGTTTTCATAACTTTCACTCATCATATTGCTTTATTTTTAACATGTGTGTTTTATTTGTTCATGTTGAGTATGGAGGCCAGAGTCAGTGCTGAATATTTTCATGAATAAGATAGGGTCTCTCTCTGGGCCTCATGTGTCTCCACCTCATCAGTGCTGGGCTCATAGATGGGCACCACCACAGTGGGATTTTAATGTGGGTGCTGGGGACCAAACACAGGTTCTCATGCTTGTGTGACAAGCACTTTACCAACCGTGCCACCTCCCAAGCCCCAGTTTTTTATAACTTTTAGATTATTTTCTTGGCTAGCTTTAGACAGATAGTTTGTTAAAATGTAAAAATGATGGCAGCAAGCACAGAGAATGACACAGATCTGCAAACAAGCTCAGGCCTCCATCACAGAAAAGTATGCGGAGAGCACAGCAGACAGCGGACACGGAGCACAATTCTGCTCTACAGGAACAATGGGGACCTGTATTTACTTAGGCTCTCTAAAGCTTGGTTTCCTCACCTATGAAATGGAAATACTGAGCTGGGCCTCGTGGCATGTACGATTTAATCCTAACACTTGGGAGGCAGAGGCAGGCAGATCTCTGCTTGAGGCCAGCCTGGTCTACACAGTGAGTTCCAGGACAGTCAGTACTACACAAAGAAACTCTGTCTTGTGGGGGAAAAAAAGAATATTGTTATGAGTCTTAAGCAAGATGATGTTTGCTAAACATCTACCACCAGGGCTCTAAATTGAGATATTTATTAATCATCTGCTGCCAGATATGTTCAAAGCCAGTGTAAGATTCATATTCAAAAGAAAGCCATTTCTCAGGGAAATCATATGCTCATTAAAGGGATCGTATTTAGAGTAATAATGATTCTTTCCTTTGCATGTGGAAGGGGAACAATGAGGCTAACGAACTTTCCAACAGGAGTTAATGGTAAAGAACTCTGATTATATAAATTCTAGTTCACTGTGCCATTTATATCAAAAAACATCCATAATGTAACTCTCAACAGCTCCATTTAAATTAATCCTACCTCGAAAATCAACAGAAATATTCCACACAATTTCTAAATACAAGCAAAATATCCCTTTCTTTATCACATTTATTTATAAAACAATAAACAGGCAATATTCTATTTAAACCTAGTAGCTAGTACCTTTAAGAAAATATTCAGAAAAAGTATTACGGCAATTTCAAAACCGAATGCGAAAACGGTGCCTTACTCATTTTTAAGTGTGCCCTCGTCACGGCCATCTTTGGTACACAATGCTCCTACCTATTTTTAAGTGTCACTTAAAACCTGGCTCAACAGAAAACCCAGTACATTTTGTACAGGTTTTTCTTTTCTGGAAAAGAACAGCAAAAATTATTTATAAAAACATTGACAGGAAGCTTACGAATCTCTAACAAAGTAGAAAAAGCTCAATCCATTGAAACTAAGTACCTTAGAAATTGAATCTACACAGCTACAAATGCAATCGCACAAATGCGGCTGGCGCTGATGCAGAGAATTCAATTCTCTATTTCCTTGAAGCAAAGAACAGTCCACATACACGGCACAGAAAAGCACAATATTTAGTTCCTATAAGACAAGGCATATCTAACACGTCACATTCAGAATCACTAGAACAGCGTTCCGTTTTCGGTCCAACGGCTTTTATATAAAAAGGTAGTTAGACGCTCTCATTGCTAGAACAAAATTAATCTCAGAAAGGTCAACTTACTGACTCTATTACTTCTACATTGCGAACCGATGGGTCAGGCGCCACCTCTGGCCAATTAGATAATTCCAGGTACCCAGATGCTTTAATGTTGAGAGTATGAGATAAGGTGCCAAGCTGGAAATGATCCCTATCTATTAAAAATGGAGGAAAATAGAAAATAAACAATATGAGCTGAATATAACAGATAACAATCATAATCGAACTCAAGGCAATTGGCATATTACCACAAATGTCAAAGAATAAATATAAACCAGGAAGCTCTTCATAGGTCAGAAAACTGATTTCAGCCCATAGATTACAATAATCTCACCCATAATGGTCAATAAAAAAGCTAATCAGTCAGTGTGTTTAGAGGTGTTGCTCTGAAATGTAGCTTCTCTAAAAATTACTTTACTGTGAATATTAGGAATGACAGCGCAGTTAAACAATCCATATACATGCCTTGGCACAAACACATCCAGAATTTCAATAGTTTTTCTACCAAACTGAATTGCATTTACCGCTTTACAACAATTAAATAAGAAACAATGTGGAAATCAACCTACATAACCACGTGATTCGACCTACAGTAGCTACTTAATGATAAGATATTTAATTAGTCCCTTTTTAAAAAGCTGGGGGAAAGAACACAAGTTTCTTCCTTGAAAACTGAACTTAAATTAAAAAAAAATATTTGTATGAAATAATTTCTCCTAGAGAGGCTGACATTAGTGTACACAGATGTTTATTTAGTAACTTACTATTAAGGTGACTTTCGCCCTCTCAAAATGAAAGCATTTAAAGCAGAAATAAAGCCTGTGTCTTACAAGAACAAAATAGCTATTTTATCTTCTGTTCAGCTATTCTGCCTAATGAGAATAAAAACCAGAGGACCTGAAAGTACTTAGGCAAACAAGGTCTACAGAAACACAAAGTTTAACAAACATAAGAATAAAGTTTGAACAGATGAATCAGTGTATGCACATTGTTCTCATAGATTGACATGGAAGTCGGGTATTTTTCTAGGAGATACATTTGAAGCACATCACATGGACACAATTTTAGATTCCGTGTTTTACAGTTGTGTAGTCTGATATACCTTTAAAGGGAGACTCGAGCAGTGGTGCAGGCTTCTGGGCTAGGAAGATTTTTTTGGCATATTTACTTAAAGCTCCACTCTTCTCATTCGGAACAATAAGCTGCCTAATAAATCTTGTGCGGTCTCTGATGTCGTAGTTTTGATCATACTTGCCGAGATTTAATATGTACTGGGTAAGCAATTTTGTCTGTTCGAAAAAAACAGAACAAGTTGAAAATACGGTTATTTATGATTATTGATAACTCTGGATAAACATATTTAAAGACGTAATAAAAACGAATGGTTATGTCAAACAAATGTCGCTCCATGGGGAATATGCATCTCTAACACGGCAAATGGGATTCCGAAGCCAACGCACATGTCCTCTTCTGTGCTGGGGAGGTGAATGCTGAGCACCGAGAAGCAGCCATGTGCTAGATTATTAAACTGCTGAAGTGGAAAGAAAGGCATCATTAAAAAAATAATCATATATGGCAAACCCGCTGAAGAGTCTACGTGAGAATAATGAATGTGGAAATACAACTAAAAACATGGCACTCAAAACTTAATCGGGAAAATATGCAGGACATCAACACATCAGAGAGTACTGGGGCTGGCGAACGGCTTCTCCTGAGGTGTGCTTTATGAAGAGATACTGCCCCTGGCATGAGCAGCGCCTGCACTCTGCCTGCACTCAGTTACTTCACCCTGAATTATGACCCATTAAAGCAGACACATGAATCACTGAACTGGATTACTGCAAATTATTTGCAGTGCATTTAGCTGTTACTTTTTCATAAAAGCAAGCTGCTGATGCCCTCTAAAAACTAGGATAAAAGAGTTCTTCCATTTTTCCGCCATGCTGCTTATAGCCTGTAGTAATATTGGTCATTTATTTATTTACGTAAGCTTTTACACCATAATCAGGCTTGCTAAGTCAACTTCTGAATGCACTACATTAACATATATTGAGATGATTTTAATAATAATCAAACCAAAATTGGAATGTAACAAAATAGGTTTGTATGTTAAACTACAGTGTTTTTAAATGAAAAAGCAATTTTGATTTAGAATGCTACATGTGTACAATTGTAAATATAAGCTAAATAGGATTCACAAAATAAAAAAAAATCACAAAAGATTAGTAAACCATTTACATTAGAACATTTTACACACACTAGAAATAGAAAAAATAGAATCAATCACAACAGGGAGATGCAAAGACAATGCTAGAACAATACGTCAGAGATGAGCGACGGGGGTGGTGCACCCCTTAAAATAATATCCAGCTGGGATGATTGACTGGGAGAGGAGGCAGGCTTCACTTGAAAGCAAGGTATTTAAAAGCGATGGCGTAGGTCTGTTAAGGAGGAATTATAAAACGCTTGTAGATCTCTCCTTATTCTAGTTATTCTGCTGCCTGTTTTGCTTCATCTGTAAGTAAAGACTGAGTCCTGTTTAAAGTACAGCAATTAGCCAATACCTGGCATAGGAGAAATGCAACTCAACATCAGCTTGACAGCGTGTGGCACACTGAACTGCAACTTTCTGGACAGGAGAGCTGTGAGCTCATGGAGCCATTCCTGTCCTCAAATCAGAGTGAAAATTCATAGCTAGTTAATGCTAAAGTCCTTCTCAGCATTGAGACTGAGAATCTGCAACTCAACCAAAAAAAAAAAAAAAAAAAATGAAGTCTACTAATGCAACTTTTTAAAATAGCAGCCATGCATTCTGCTTATAAATTCCTTAATCCTCAAACTAAGTTTTACAAAATTAAGCCTTTAAAATATATTGACAAACATTATTTACATCAAAATTAAAAATATGTATTTATGACTTATAAAGCAGTTCTATTAAAATGTATTTTCAAAATAAAAATTTTCATAGCATAAAGGCATATCTATATGCAATGATCCATCACACACTATAGTAATCAATTTGCTATTTGTCTTCAGCAGTAGTGCACCGGCATTTCTCTGAAGAATGTATTTTTGAAAGTGTTTAAGTCTTGTATTTTTCAAAATTTATCATTACAAATTATGAAACTGCTAGTATTTTCAATGTATTCTCTATATATCATAATATCTGTATATAAATACATATTGTATGGATGTGTGTGTGTGTATATGTGTGCACGCATATGTGCATGTGTGCATATGTATGTGTTGGCCTGAGGTCAGCTTCGGTGTTTCCCTCTATTGCATTCCACTTTGTGTTTTGAGACAGGGTCTCTCACTGAACCCAGGGGCCATGGACTGCATCAACTGACTGGACAAGGCGCACCAGGGATCTAGTTCCTGCCCTCCTGCCAACACTGGGGTTACAGATGTGTGGGCCACTACACTTAGTTCACATATCACTGAACAGCAGCATGGAAGAAATGAAGGTTCAAAGCAGAGTTGAATAAATCTACTTGTGTGTTATTGTAACATAACTATTAAGTACATCGCCTCATTAAAAATTAAAACTGGGGACACATCTTAACTAGATGGGACACTGAGATAATCATCATAAATTAGATTTTTCCAGGGCAACTTTTAGAAAGGGAACATTTCAATAAATGACCAAGGCATTTTAACATCAAAAAGGGTCCAGTTCAAAACACTAAATAACACTGTTACATAAAAAATTATATAAAACAAGAAAATGAGATAAAATACACTTTAACAGAAATATTTCAATATGCTCTGGTCTAATTTATTAAATTTTGGTTTTAGATTAATTTTTCTGCTTAGATTTAAGAAACTGTTACTGTTACCAGCTAAAGGCTAAGGCTATCCAAATACTATTTACATGCTCCTCATACTGACTGGCACACAGGAAAAAGGAATCTGAGGGTAAGAATTACAAAAATTAAGGAACTTACTACTTAGAGTATCTAAGAGATGAGCACCATATCGTTACCAGAATATTCTAACAAGTAATAAAATGGCGAATATTTATTCAAACAACTGAGTTCTTCTGATACAACTACACATTAATGACAAAGAAATGCCCTGAGAAAAGTGTCATTAGGCAGCTCCACAGCTGTGGGGCCCTTACACTCACACAAAGATACAGCTTCTGAATCACCAAGTATCAGTGGAACCACTGCAGTACACATGGTCTGTTAATGTCCAAAATGGCATTATACGATGCACGAATATGGTGTAACAGTCGGCATACAATAATAAAGGTCATTTAAAATCATCGTAAAACTAACCTAAGATTCTATTACTACAAGGAACACAAAAAGGCATGCAGAATTCAGCATTCAGTATAACAACAGTTATTTTTTTAAAGGCAAGAGACTGATATATACATTTGGAAACTGCATTCAATTCTTAACCTACCCTAGAGGTAACTATAAGCATTTCTACTCTTCTGTACTTTCATGACCAAAGGATCTTTTCTGTGACTTGGAGCTTTTTAATCCAACAACAACTTTCCTGCCAATTTGAAAGGTTTTCTATAAGATTTTGTTTTTCGTCAGAGCAGTAGGTACTGAGGGTTTCAGGTACACCAGGCAAGTGCTAGACCACTGAACTATAGCCCTAGTTCAGGACTTCCTTTCTAGTTCACATTTACTTAATTTTCTTAGTTGGGGGGTGGGAAATACACACACACATACACACAAACACACACACACACACACACACACAAACAGCAATGTCATAGTCCCAATCCTTTTGTCAAATGAGAACAAAGAGCAAAGCAAGGATATTTCTAAAAAGGTCCAAATCAGGAAACATGTTCCTAAGTTTAGGAGGGATCCCCAAAATATCAGTACAATTCACCCAGTTTCCCACTGAGAATCAAAATGTACCCGATGAGTAAAAGTGCTCACTTTCTAAGTCGCAGAGAAGTTGAAACTTGAGTATCTCACAGAATATCAAACAGCAAATGGACCACATCTATACATATCACTATTTCTAAGACATGACATGAAAGGCTGCAAAACTATAATAAAGTAGAACATATGTTTCAGAACTACAAGGCAATAGGATTTTATTAATGCATACTCATAATGAAAATAAGCTTGACTGAATGAAACACATCAACAGTACAGTCATGGTCACCAATGAGGAAGAAGAAAAATGTGAACAGGAGCTTCAAGCTCCAGAGCTATCACTTTTAGAAGTGTAGCAAATGCTGACAGTGATTGGGTCCTAAGGAGAGACAGTGTATTTCCTGCTATGTTTTTTATGTGAGTTGGCAATTTGCCATACAAAGACAGGGGCTAGGAAGAACACTGACTTATTACTTATCTCAATACTTAAAACATCAGACATTATTACAAATGTTTCTTAGAAAGCACTCTTTATTTATTTGAATTGCTATTAACCATTTTAACCAAACCCATGCTGAGTCTCCACACCTTGGTCCCAAGGAGTCCAGACATCAACTAGTCACAGGCCACAAAGCCTTCAGCGTTCTCCACAGGCAGTGACCACTCAACCGCTGGATACTCTTACTAACACTGCTCTCCACTAACTAGCCAACGAGGGACTACACCACACTTCCTTAACAGAATAGGCCCAAACCAGTAGGTTTCTCCAGAAAAAGAATATGATTATTGGTAGTGGAACTGCTTCCTTTATTACAAAATATCAATTCCTCTAAGAAAAATCTAGCACTTGATTAGGAATGTGAACTTGGCTCAAGTGAAAAAGAGGAACAACCACGAGCTAAGTACCCTCACGTGCCAGGTCGGTCTCATTTCACCGTTACAACCCTGCAGTAGGTATGGTCAGTTTTGCTCTAATGCTTGAAGCTTTTGAAAAATACGTATTTGTTCTAATTCGGCTGACATATTCCAGAGCAATATGGGCATAACGTGAATTTCGTGCACGATTTCTTCTGCATGAAATAGTGGTGAAAGCAGAAAAATGGACCCAGCAGAACTCAGCTGCCCAAAGGGCTCAGTTCTGAAGACCAAAAAAGAGTCACACACAAATATATACCACTCAAAGAAAATGCCCTGGACCAGTAGGCTAATCTTCAGTGAAAGGGTCCTAAGAGAAAGAGGGGACCAGGAGATCAGAAGATAAAAAAGATAGAAGATAGATAAGAAAATTAAGTTTGGTATTGGAAGGTCTTCCACAAGCTATGTCTATGCCAAGCAAACTTAACTAAGAGGACAGCATCTTATCTACCACTTCCAGAGGAGAAATGGGGCAGAGCCATTAGAATAACAGACAGCATTGCACAAGGGGAACACGGGGCATCTCGAGAGCGTCAAGGCCTGAGCACACAGTGGCCTTGGGTCTGATAACTCTAATCTCTTTAGGAGGAAAAGCCAAGTTCCTAAGAACAGAAAACTCTTTCAAGGCACTGGCTCCAGCCCTGGACTGGTTTTGCCAAGTTAACTCCCAGGCAAAAAAAAAAAAAAAAAAAAAAGAATTCAAGTTCCCTCTGTCCTTTCATCAGGATCTCTGAGAAAGTTCTAGGCCATTCTGGCTCCCCACAGAAAAAACACTCGTTTTCCAAACGTTTTATTTTTCAGTACTAGAGATCCTCCTGCCTCTGCCTCTACCGTGCTGGGATTAAAGATGTGTCATGTCCAGTCCAGTTTTATAACTTCTATTTGACTTTAAAAATCCTCTATTTCTCCAAGATCTCTTTTCACTCACTGGGAGTATACTTCCCCTACATCACTGACCAAGTTTCTAACAGCTGCTGCAAAACGTCTACCTGCAAATCCAGCTTTGGTTTCTATTGACATTTTTTCTTCTTAAAAACTGGTCATATTTCCCAATCACCTTCTCTTTTAAACTGAGGTTAAATAAACATGAAATTTACTAGATTACGGTTGTAACTCAGTGGCATTATACTGCCGTGCAACCATTAGCAACCTTTTTTTCTAACACTCTTCCAGCTTTCCACACTGAAACTTGAAGTCCATTAAAGCACACCATTCCACTGTGGTCCCCCATCCGAAGTGAATCTGCATTACAGATGTCACGTTAGGGACTGCACTCTCAACACTGTTAACATTCTTTAATTAGCATGGGTTTTGTTAGTTCCGGCACAAAACTAATGATAAGTTTACTCTACTTCCTGGCTGCACCTCAAACTTCAGGCCAGGTCTTTCATTCTTAGGGTGCAACTTTGAATGCACTATGCGCATGTCTGTGTCAGGAGTCACCCATGCTCACAGGCTCTGCTACTCTCAGCACTTGGAATCCTTCCTTCCTCCGGTCATGTCTGCAGTGACCATAGTTCCCACGTGCAGTGCCGGCTATCGTAAGCAGTAGCCTATCATTAGGTAGACAGTAACCCTGAGGACATCACTCTGAGCCCTGCTCCCGCAGGTCCAGGTCTGCCAGGCTGCAGCATCTTCTTGCACTGTTTCTTCACTGAGTGGTGAGGAAGCCGTACTTTTGTTCTGCTTTCTAGTTTCTTGTTTCTAACTGTTATCTCCAGGAAGGCCACGCTAATTAGAGTTTATTTTGCCAACTTAAAGCAGGATGTTAAACTTATTTTGACTCTATTTTGGTCAGGACAAGACTTTTTTTTTCTCTGCATGTACGTATGTGTGTACACATGTGTGTAGTGGCAAGCACATACTTTATTTCTGCTTGTTCCCATAAATTTTGTATTATTTGTATTGTTTGTTTATTCATTCAGAGAAAAGGGAAGGGGGCAGGGAGAGAGGGAGTGAAAGCGCATGTCGACCATGACAATGATGTAGATGTTAGAAAGCAACTTGCAGGAACTGGTTCTCTCTTCCCACCAGATGGTTCTCAGGGTTCAAATACAGACTGTCAACCTTGGTGAAGACTTGGCCCCACAGAGCAATCACACACCTTGTCTTTTTGAGGGGTCTCTAACTGACCTTGAACTTACCAATTAGGCTGTGCTGGAGGAATAGCAAGCCCAGTGCTGGAACAGCAAGCACGGGCTGCCACACCCAGTCTTTTTACTTTCATCTTTATCTCTGGAGATAAAACTCAGGTCCTCAGGCTTGCACAGCAAGAACTTTACTGACTGGGGCATTTCCCTTGCAGCAAGAATAGACATTTTGAAGAAGCAAAATTTATTATTCAACTATTCTTTATGCATACAGATAGATACAATGTATTATACCTTATAAAAACCGACAGACATTCTCTAGAAGCCCGTAATTCAGTGCAAGTTCTGGAGAGGTGCAGTGAGTCACCAAGATCAGGTTTACAGATAAGAACTAGGATTTTGTGCAAAGCCAGCTCTAAGCATTGGTCTGCTCTTACATATTCAGTTTTAAAATGGCTAAAATAAATACATGTAAAAGTATTTCTACATTTCAGTCAAAGCAATCACGTCAGTCGACTGGGTTATGAATCACATAACTAAAAAGTACTATCTAACTAGTGGTGCATAAAACCATTTGTTAGTGCTAATCTTCATCAGTAATTTCCCCAACAGCTGTTTTTAAACAAGTAAGAGATGCTGGAAATAGGACACAATTCCACAGGACACGTCATCTATTTTTTACATCATTTCAAATATGAAATAGTAAATACTTTTAAAAAGCATTGTATTTTCATCTGGAATTATCTGGAAGAATGACTCTGAAATCTCTAATAGTATACTACAGAAACCGTGTTCCAAAACTGTCATGAAAAAGATTTAGCTCAAAGAAAAACATAAGGGCAACCAGAGTGGCCTTCAAATTCACTGAGTGAAAAAACTCTGAACACACTCTAAAACTTCCAAACGAAGAGTACTCCATTTAGATACTGGTTATTTGCCACTAAAAAGAAAAGGGCTTAATAATAATGATGATAATAATGTTCGTAATATTTATAATGACAAAATAATAAACAACTTACATATGAGCTACTAGATGCGATATAGAAGGACTCCACCCTCTTGAACTAAAAATGTTAAAGAACTCAAGTCCTTAAACTATCACATTAGTGATTGAGGTCAGCTTATTAATTTAAGGGAACACTAATTCAGATCATAGTACACACTTTAATGAATGCATCTCTACAGATCTCCTAGATTCTACAAGGAGGTTTCACGGCTCTGCCCTGTCCTCTCCTTCTCTTGTCCTGTACACTGTACACTGACATCCTCCAGGCCCTTCTCAAGCATCTGTCCTTCATGAACATTCTCTGACCTCTTCTTCCACACCAAACCTCCTGAACTCCCTCATCACGACTATATCTCAATGCCTGTATCACACCTCTTAAGTCTGCTTTCTCTACTGCTAGATCAGAATGACTTGTGGGCACTCCCACCATCCACACTAGGACCTACTACAAATAGGGTCCAATACTACCAAGTGCATGGGGTAACTCGTGGAGAGGCTTCAGGGGTTTCGTAAGAATAAAGATAGCACCTGTCAGGATTAAGGGGATCAGTGTCTTACCTGTTTGGAATTGGTTAAATACAATTTTGCTCCAAGATTTAAAATCTGCAACTTCACCAAATCATCTTCGCTGGTGAAACTTTTAGCGGTTTTCCTCAGAACATCGGGGGCAATTTTAGGAACTCGCTCACAGTTCTCTCCAATTAGCCAAAGAATGCTTGCTCTAGCCACAGGAACCTAACATGAGAAGCAGATTGCATGATTAGAAATGGGATAATCACACACTCCTCAACATCAGCACAAACAAGGCTGAGAACTGTAAGGACCCCATTTATTCACTCACTGGATATATGTCTAAGAGCTGCTCAACACTTTTAAGGTTTGCTTGAACTATCAAGTACAGACACAAAGGTAATCTCATTAGAGCTGATTTCAGGACTGGAGCTGGCTCAAGTGGTTAACCGCACCAGCTGCTCTTACACAGGGTTTGAGTCCCACATGACAGCTCACAACCATCTGTAACTCCAGTCCCAGGGGATTCGATGTTCACTTCTGGTCCCCACAGGCACCAAGCACACATTAGGTGCACAGACACACATGCAAGCAAACACCCCTACACATTACATAAATAAAAATTTAAAAACGGGTTTCAAAAAAATGCCCTGGGAAAAAATTAGTAAAGTAAGAACTATGTGTCTAGAATCTAGGTCCATTTGGAGTCCAGCTTGCTCCTGTCACTGTTTCCTGTTGCTGTGGCAGGAGTGGGCTGTACGGCACTTTAGTATTGTAATTTTAAAAATAAAGTACACTTCAATATAATTTGTTTTCCTAAAAATCACTGCCTTGCTACAAATTGGAAACCTTCCATCAGAACCATTAAGACCAACATTTTAGAGTATGCAAATTAGTTTTATTACTATTTGCTTATTTGTACCCTCCCCTATTCCAAAAGGAATTTGAGAGGGCATGTAAATTAGTTCCTGTGAACATTTTCACCTAGCATAGAAAATATGCTTTTTATTCTAAGTGAGAAATCTGATGGCTACCCTAAGTGGTAGCCCAACTAGAACAACGGCAAGCCTTTCCTGAGTCCCTGTGCAATGCCTCTAAGTTCTACTGCTTCCAGTACAGTTACACAGATGTTCACACTTTTGACTTCAAAGGAAGAAAGCAAACCGTAATAAAATTATATTTGGTCAAGCTAAACTCTTTAACTATTTGTTGCATAATAATGATTGTAATAATATAAAATATTAACATATCTAAACTGAGTCAACAGAATCAGAGGTCATTAAGAACACTTGGAAATAAGAAGTCTACATTTCGCTAACATTGTAACAGCATCAACTTTAATTCATGCTTAAAAAGAACTTAGAAAGGAAATCAGTCTACTTAAGCAATGTAAAAGGGCCTAAGGGCTACGTCAAATCTATTCATGCAGTGTGATAAAACTAATACCCTTACTGTACACTCATTTCTGGAAAGAAAGAGGTTATTTCTAATGTTCCAAAGGTTACACTGCATTAAGACCTTACTCCCAATCTATTATTTTAAATTGGGCTAAAGAATAGTAATTGAGTGGTGCATTAAGTTTCCAGCATAGAGCAATTCAAGTGGCCTTCCATAACGAGAGGTACTTCTAAATGAGAATATATAGGCAACTCAGAGTTCAGTTATGCTAGATTTATTTTTCTTAAATATTTTACTTTATGTTGCAACTCTAGAAATCAGAGTTCTACAACATAACACAATCTATTGTGCAATTTTAATTATTTTTCTTTTGACAACAAACTTATTCTATTTGACATTAAAAAAACAATCACAAAAGGAAGGTGTTAAAACATTTCGGACTCATGTGTATATTAAGATTAAAATAACAGCATTTTAATACTATAAACATTTATAATATCTGAAAGAACTAAAAATTAATAAATCAGTACTAACAATGGATAAATTCAAGATGGTGATGGAATAAGAGGAATAACATTTGGAATTTCCCAGAACTGAGCTAATAAAATTCCTAAGCACACATTTTTAAAGTGTAGCAGCTTCTTTATAATAAGAAATAATAAAAATATTATACCAAACTTTTGATAATGCTATTTTATTAAAATTTCAGAAGATAGGCAGGGAAACACAGGCTTAGAGTCCTAACACCCAGTAGGCAGCAAGCAGGGAGGTATTCCAGCCTGTCTGGGCTACATGAGACTGCCTTAAAAAAAAAAAAAAAAAACTAAGACCAAACAATAAGGCCTTAAGAAACTAATAAGGCCATTGTTTCGTGCATCTGGCTAGAGTTAGAGAACTATTATCTTCCAGTTCAGTCCTTCCTTTTCTCTCGCAACTAAAACTACAAATAAAAAAACCAGTTACCTTTATTCCCCAGTTTTTTCAACCACATAGTAAATTGGAACAGTTAATTAAAACTCAACTAATAATACAACATACACACATGCACACACACACTCAAACATAGGATAATACTCTTTTTATGGCCCTCTGCTTTTCAATATTCTCAAAGACAAACTGGACTGTAAATGACTGTGCGTGATTCTTTACTCTAAATGCCCTGAGAAAGTGGTTAAGTGCACTTTTCAAGCCTTCTAAGAGAACATAGTTGCCACTGCCATTTTAACCCATTAACTTGCCTGCAAAAAACAAATGATGATTCTCCCCACCACCGTGGTTAGAGTGACATCTAGAAAGATTCTACAGACCGCTCTGTAAGCAGTTCAATTTAAAAGCTATTGTGTTTCAACAACAACCCACTGCACCGGTCAACAGTCTAAAGTAAATCCTGCAAAATCATCAATTTTATTTATTTAAATTTGTCAAAGGCAGAATCAGGAGACATCAACACAATGCACACTAACTAACAGATCCCAACAGTATGTATCTGGACTCGATTTACATGAAAACTTAGATCTGACTTATATTAAAGTGTCAGGGTGCAGTGAGAGGGGCTTGTTAAACAGCAGCGTCCAGTGAGGCATCTGGGCCAATGCGCATTATGTGCCACTTTAGAATTACTCAGCTGTTCGTCCAGAATAACATCCCAAGTGTTCTTTCATGACATCTGTCGTAGAAAACACTACACAAAACCCACTACAGCAGTCCTCAGGTGTGCTATTCTGGAGCAACCTTCCTGCAAAAGTTGTACTCATTACAAATGAAGAGCACACCAAAGGACGATGTGGTCACAACCAGAACACACAAGACGACTACCACAGCCATTATCTCTCTCATCTGGATGAGCTCAAAAAGCAAAATAATATAAACATCAATCTTCATATTTTCAACTATGCTATCCCCTAAACAACCAATGGAATCAGTCTTTATATGACAAAAATCTATCAATATTCCCTCCTTTTAAAATCTGCACACCTAACATCCAGGAGTCCCTTCCTACAATTTGTCACGTGTCTTTGAAAACTAGCTAATTTCTCAGTTAGATGTCCACAACATCAGCACACTGCAGCTCCATCATTAACTCCACTGGAAATATAAGGACACTGGAGCAACAGCAGAGGCAAAGCACTGCCCACATGTCACAGATCATCAGTGGTAGTGCCAGGACTGTAAGTGCGAACCTAAACCTCCAATTCCCATTAGAGCACTGGAAAGAGCCAAAGGGAGCCAGGGATATGGAAAGGGGCGGTCCCTCACCCATCACAGACCACACATCATGGTGGAGTGGGCATCATTTGCTCCAATGAGGAATATGCAACTCTGTTCCATTCTGCTACCACATCACACAATGTCTTCCTGCCTCTTGCTGTTTCCACGAGAGTCAGACTTTTCAGGGAGGGTACAGGCTCCTTCTTGTCTGGTCTCACACACTATGCCTCATTGGATGATCTGGCTTTCAGTTCTACTATACCTCCTCCCAGGGAGATATTTGCCTAAAATACCACCCTAGCCGGTGTTTAGACCCTCAGCAAAGATGTTCAATACTGTACTGGGGCCCTTTCATGGGTCAGGCTGGCTTCTCTTGAAATTGCTGAGTTTACACATCACTCCAGATTTCAAAGAGCACAATCAGGAGGGGGTACCATTGTGGGCTATGCTTCTCAGGCAGTTCAGTCCGCAGCTCCCAGAAGCTGGATCAGACTAAGAACTGCATTTCTGCTTCCAAGTCCTCGTGCCTGCTGTTCTTAAGAAAATCTCTCTTGTGACCAGAGACAGAGAGATGCTGAGAACTGAATCCACCCCTTTCTGACTCAGGCTTCTATCTGCTACATCCCCCGTCACATTCTGATGTTTCTCCCTGACTATTTTTAGCCTTCTGCAAAACAACTGTCTTTTGCAAGCGGGTCAGTTTCCTCTCCTGCCATGGCTCTTCATCAGCTCCACTCTGCTGTGCCGCCCTCTTCTAGTTCCTCAGGAATAACCCATGCCGCAGAGCTGGCTTCCTCTCCGCCTCCTCAGAAAGGGGGCTCTGCTTCAGTGATGTTTTAGAAGCCCAGACCAAACATGTCTTTATTGCACTGAATGTTTTTGGTATTTTGCAAGTCAGAATACCCTTTAACCTTGATTCTTCTTCTTAGCTTCTTATGCTGTTTCATTTTGTTCCTTTCCTATTTTTTCTTTTGTTTTTATTTACTTGGCAGGTGAGGAGCGGGGAGGCTGCTGTAGCAATCATGTGGAGAGGACAGAGGACAGTTCTCTCCTTCCACCCTATGGATCTTAGGGATTCAACTCAGGTCATCATGGCAGCAAGCTACATAACACTGTTGAGCAACTGCACTGCCCCACTTCCCCTTTCTGTATGCCCTATGGACAAATCCACGTTCTTCAATTTTGATCTCCTTAAGATTTATTTTATTTTTTATTATTATTAGTTTTGTGTGTGTGTGTGTGTGTGTGAGATAGAGAGAGGGAGAGGGGGGGAGGGAGGGAGGGAGGGAAGGAGAGGGGGGGAGGGAGGGAGAGAGAGAGAGAGAGAGAGAGAGAGAGAGAGAGAGAGAGAGAGAGAGAGAGAGAGAGAGAGAGAGCGAGAGAGAGAGAGAGGTGTCTGTATATGTCACTCACACACAGGTACACATAAAGTTCAGAACAGGGTATCAGACCCCTGGAGCTGGAGTTACAGGAAGTTGTGAACCACCCAACATGGGTACTGGGATCTGAACTCAGGTCTTCTGGAAAAGCACCAAATCTTCTTAACTGCTAATCCATCTATCCATCTCCTTTTGCTTATTTTTTATAGGAAAACTACATTTATTTGATAAATTCTTTCTTTGATCTAAAAGTACAGTTTAATAGTGGGGTGCAGTTCAGGGGTACAATGCTTGCTCGGCATTTGTGAAGTCTTAGGTACAAGCCCCAGTACTACAATACACACGCACACACATGTATACCACATTCTGAGTAGATTTTCCTACTCATATATTCACATTATTGCCATGTTTTATACAAACAAGTTTAGGTTTGTTAGTGCCTTTGTGCATTGGCTCTTTTCATTTTATAATGTTCCTTTTCATATAAACACTTCTAATTAACATCAAATGTCACTTTCTGTTCACATTTGTTAAATATCTCTTTCCCTGCCTTATTTTTTAACCTTTTACTTGATTAGGGTAAATCCTTTTGATAGTAAATGGTTAACTTCTGACAAAGTAAACATCAAAAACCAGCTTCACAGTCTAGACCTGCAGGAAGCCTCCACTTGGCTAATACGCCAACACTTCTGCCCCACAAATCACTGGCACAATCACTCAACAATGGTTCATGGACATTGTTGAATTCCAAAACTTTTTCTTCCAAGGAAGTCCAAGGCTTGACTGAATGTGCTTCAGATACTTTATGGACAAGCAGGTACATCCTGAGGCTCTCACAGTTGCCTCTTTCTTTCTGATAAGGCTAGCTGAACTCTGCCCAAGCAGTTTGGGGACAGAGAACCCCACATTCCTGCTGTCCTCTCCCAGCTGCACACTTCTCTACCGTAAAGATAAAATTCTCCCCACCCAAACCCACTCTTTTCACCATGGGTGTTTCACTTTCACTTGGTGCTTTTTTTTTTTTTTAACACAAAATGATCTCTGCATCCCCTTAATGTTCTTCCTTTGAGACCTTCAAGCCCATTAATTTGACCTCCATCTCATTTGCATCAATACAGGTTTCTAAGATTATTCAAGACTTTAGTTCTCAATCAGAATTTCAACTATGCCCCCTTCCTTTCAGTAGCTTAAATTTACTGCTTTTGGATGACATCATGTGTGCCGACTATTTACAGTTAATTGTGCATCTCCAAACTGACCCCATCTGAGGTTCTCTATGCACATCCATTAGTTATTATAGCCATGGTTCTTTTCTGGGATGGAGGGAGGGTTCGAGACAGAGTTTCTCTGTGTAACAGCCCTTAGCTGTCCTGGAACTTTTTGTAAACCACGCTGGCCTTAAGCTCAGAGATCTATCTGCCTCTGCTTCCCAAGTGCTATAACTAAAGGTGTGCACCACCACTGCTTGGCACAGCCATGGTTCTTACTAGGACCTATCTCATGTCCCAGTCAATGTAGATATCCTCTATGGTGGACACCCAAATTAACCCTGTCTGTCCTGAAGCTCACTGTGTAGACCAGGCTGGCCTTGAACTCGCAGAGGTACACCTGCCTATGACTCCTGAGTGTTGTGATGAAAGGGAATGTCATAACACTAAGCACTGCCTGTGTTTTCCTTGGTACCTGACATCTGGGCTACAAAATAGCCCGAGCATGCGTATGTTTTACACTTCCTAATTATGTTTCCAGTCATCATGCTTCATGTATCATCTAAAAGGCACCTACATGATGACATATTCTCCTTGCTCACGTGGTTAAAATAGTGTTGGCCAGGACATCACAGTAAGTGATGATTCCAGTCTTTGAAATTTGTAAGTAATTTGTGGGGACACACTTTGAGGCTGATACTCCTTAAGTTTTCCCAAGGAGTTGGCAGTGTATCTTAGAATGCTCCAGTGAATCACTATCTCAATGTCAGCAGACAGGGTAATTCTAGTGCTATCATTCCTTCTAGATTCGTTAGCTGTTTGCTCAGTGCTTTCTTCATTATGCATTCATCCCAGGAAGGAGGAGATTGCCACTAATAATAATCTCCTTTCACAGTCCGTGCAAGCTCCTCATCCTCAAGCTGGGCTCTTTGGTTGTGCTGCTGTTGTTATTCATCGCTTGTAGTCTTTATATATGGCTCTATCATTCTATAAATACAGTTCCACATTTCTTCCTTTGTCTCAACACGATGGTCCAAATTTACAACACATTTTACTACCCTGTATCCTAGCTCCGATACTAGTCATTTCTCTAAGAAAACCAGCTTCCCTGAGGAAAGAATGGAATGTAAAGACCTATACTGGGGCTGTCTAGAGCTCAACAGAAGCACTCACTGCCAAGCTGAGGACTGGGGCTCAATCCCCTGCAAACTGTCTTCTGACCTCCACACAGATGCTGAACATGTATGCCTAGGCAAAAAAAAAAAAAAAAAAAAAAAAAAAAAAAAAAAAAAAAAAAAAAAAAAAAAACCAAAAACATAAAATATAGTTGTTTTAAGAAAAACAACTATAAATTTGAAAATATGCTAAGTAAAAGAAGCCCACAACATGGTCACATACTATATGAATCTGCTTATACAAAATATCAAGAAAAAAGCCATAGAAACAAAAAGTAAATTAGTGGAGGGGGAGAGAGTGAAGGGAGGTTGGGGTCTTTAAGTATGGGATTATTACTTAAGGGTAATGAAAATATTTGCACACCTTCATGCGTATACCAAATCCTGCTGAATAATACACTTTAAAATGTAAGCTGTACAGCATAAAAGAACATCTCAATAATAACATGATGGAGGAGGGTCATCTGTCTATCTGTTGTTTCATTGGTTAATTAATAAAACTGCTTGGCCTGATAGGTCAGAACATAGGTGAGTGGAGTAGACAGAACAGAATGCTGGGAAGAAGGGAAATGAGTCAGTCGCCATGCTTCTCAGACCCAAGACGGATGTAGGCTAGAATCTTTTCCTGGTAAGCCACCACCTCGTGGTGCTACAAAGATTATTAGAAATGGGTTAATCAAGATGTGAAAGTTAGCCAGTAAGAGGCTAGAGATAATGGGCCAAGCAGTGTTTAAAAGAATACAATTTGTGTGTTGTTATTTTGGGTGTAAAGCTAGCCATGCAGGAGCCGGGTGGGACGAAAAGCAGGCCCGCTGCTCCTCCTTCTATAACAGAAGATCACTGCACACAATGTGCTTCCTGGTAAGGGACACTATTTCTTCTAGGGTTTCTTAAAAGACAGTACTAGAAATACATGTTGTTATACACATCACAGATTCACACATGACACATAAATTCAGGCATACACATATACTTATTTAATATCTATCTATTTGTGCTTAAGTCCCTCAAATTGTACTGTCCAATTCCAACCCAACACTGTTGGGCTCATTCTTTTCTTTCCTCCTTCAGGTCTGTAATCCTCTCTTAAAAATAACCAAATCTTTTTTTTTGTTTGTTTGTTTGTTGTATTTTTTGAGACAGGGTTTCTCTGTTAAAGTCCTGGATGTTCTGGAACTCACTCTGTAGACCAGGCTGGCCTCACAGAGATCTACCTGCTTCTGCTTGCCGAGTGCTGGGATTAAAGGTGTACACCACCACCACCTGGCAAGAATTAAATCTTAAAGACAAAATTTAAACCCAGACATCACAGCTTTCTTAACCATTACACTTTGAGATAGCCATTTAAGACAAGAAGACTGAATGGGTTTGGCAGGACTCAGGGATACTCACAGTGATGCTGTCCAGGAGTTTGGCCATGTGCTTAATAATTTCACCATGCTGTGCAGGTTGCATTTGCAATAGTTTCTTTATAACAACCACACTTTCAGCAACAACTATTTCTAAAAGACACAAAAATTGTCATAGTAAATATATATAATCAATTCAAATGCAATTTGCCTGGTAAAATGAAAATTCCAATCAGCAAAAGGTTCTCAGTGTTTTAAATACATGAAAACTACAACCTGAAGCACACATTCCAGAGTTTGCTGAACTAGCTGATGCAGAATTCACTTCGTTCTCTGGCCTCTGTAACAACACTTACACTATGCTCCACAGTGAACAGTCTTTTAGCCAGAGCTTCGATATAATCAAACATCTACTATTTAAGCATTTTGTCATATTCTGTACTGAACAGGGGAGGGACAGGGGACAACCACACCAAGCCCTGCCAGTGATGCATCTGGAAACAGTAAGGATTAGGAGGAGAAGGAATTGAATCACCATAGAAACAGCAACCACTTCAGTGTCAAAATGAGTGTGACCATGAACTGATTGCTTACACATGGGCTGGGTTAGAATTAGTCGGTGCAATCTTTGTGGGATTTAAGTGCAAAGAGAAAGATATTAAATAAGCAAATGTGCATGTCTGAATTTATGTGTCATGTGTGAATCTGTGATGGGAATAACATGTATTTCCCAGTGCTGTCTTTTGAAGACCATAGAAATAATAATGTTCCTTATCAGCAAGCACATGTAAATTCATGCTATCTATCTACCCAACGCAGCACCTCAGAGGCTACTCGCCCAGACTGCTTTGTGGCTGGCTTCTCATAGTTCCTGTATCTTAGCCTTTGCCTTAATCCTGCCCTTGTGAATAGTGTCTTCAGCAAATCCCCTTTAACTACCTCTTCCAAGCATGCAGCCTGCTCCTTCAAGGACTTAATGATCCTATAAGTGACTAAGAAGCAAATCACAAGTTGGAGTGGAAATGGGTTTTCACAAGACGGGGTCTGAATATGGGTTTCCACCAAGAGGCTAACCAGTAGTCTAGTCACCTTTGTGGTGGCACCAGAGAGACACACAGCATCATAGTATCCGAGTATCTGACCTTATGGAGGAAGTCTTACATGAGCTACTATTTTGTGTGTATGCATGTGTTCATGTAGGACTGTGTTTGTAGCTGTGCTGTACACACATGCATCCATTTATGCATGCTAGCAGAGGCCAGAAGCCAAGACTGGATGCCTTTCTTGGTCATTTTCCACATTTTTTGATAGGGTCTCTCACTAATTCAACAACAATAACATTGTCTGGCCAGCAAGTCTCAGGGATGCTTTCAGCCTTCCCACACTGAGCAAGGGACACGTCTCCTTGCCTTGCTTTTATGGGTGCTGGAATCTGAATTCAGGTCCTCCCGCTTGTATGGCAAGTACTCACCAAAGTATTGTTAGAGTCACAAATGTCAAAAATAATAAGTATATGCTGTCTTTATGCGGAATTTTGATTCAAGAAAAGATTCATAGATGTTAGACAATCCGCTGGCATGTACTTCAAAGGTTTAATATTATACAAAACATCAGAATTTGTACTGTTAGATTTTTTTTATTGAAATACATTACCTGTTAAGAATGTTATGAATATATTATGAATTTATGAAATGTATAATACTTTTCATGAGTATTATAATATAATTCAAGCCAAATCTTTTTCTAAGTTAATAAATATTAGGGAACTAATATTTAATATTAAGGTTTTAGTTTACAAAATATTACATTTCATTTTTGTCCTGTAACATATCATTTTAAATAAAGAAGCAGATTAGAATTATATGACTTTGTCCATAATTCAAAATAAGCACCTAAAGTACCCTTTGAACTCTTAGAATATTTTATAACTATAAGCAAATGCTACTTACATATAAGACCACTACTGTGCTAGGACGAAACAAAAATAATTCAAGGTAATTATATATGAATTATACAAATAATTTGTCAGATCACTTCAGAGTCTACAAGGAAAAATATATTTGGGTAAATAATATGCAAAGAAAATATACTACATAAGGTCTTAAAGAATCCACTATTTAAAAACATATGTATTGTAAAACTTGCTAAAAGTAGGAAAATACATTAATAATATAATCGTATACCCATGCTGAGACAGAATTGACCGTGCTGAAACGTATACTCAGCACCATTTATCTTCTAGAGCTAAATGACCCTCCAATTACTGCTGTCGAAGCCTACTACAAACACAGCTTAAAGCATTGCCATTTTATCCTCCTTAGTTCCTGATCAGAAGGCAAGCATGGGTCTTACGAGTCCTTCTGGAAGGTGATAACAGGGCTCTGGGGGTCTGAGGGTCTACTTCTTGTATTTCTTACTCTGAGGAGCTGCCCTGCCCCACTTGGTCCATTCACATTTTTGACTGCTGCTTCCATAGTCATCAGATTTTCTCTAGGCGCCTCAGATTACACTACCATTCAAACAATCTATCTCTCGACCCTTAACTCAGTTCCCTTTTCCACTACAGTAAGAATCTCACTTCCTAGTGTCCGGCGACTTGGGGATTCATGTCCGTCTTCTCACCCCTCAGGGAAGCAGAGACGTGCACAGACCTCAGCATCAGTGGCATTCCTCAAGGAAAGTACAACGTTAAGACTTTAATTTGCAAAAATATTACATTTCATTTTTGTTCTCTAATGTATCATTTTAAAGATGAATAAGGAAGCAGAGTAGAATTCTATGATTCTGTCCATAATTTAAGTACCTAAAGTGCCCTTTGAACTCTCAGAATATTTCTAGAATTATAAGCAAATACTATTTGTGTTCTGAGCCTCTTCAATCTATCCCCTTGTCCTCACCAAAACGTAATCATAGCACACCTGAGTACAGTCTGTTGCTATGCTCATGTTACAGGTGAGGAATCTGGAGTACAGGTATGCTTGTAATTACTCAAGAGAGCAATGACACCCAAGTAGGCAGTCTAGTTCTACATACATACAAACAGCTGGCAAGAAAGTAAAAGAAGTAGATGGGGGAAACTATAACATATTTATTTTATGTTACTGCTTCCTTCTATCAGACTGTGAGTACCATAAAGGCAAAGATTTTTATAAGCTAAATGAAAATCTTATTAATCTACTCAACATTTATTAAATATCTCTACAGATTCAAATTCTCACTAAATGCTTACTGAACTATAAAAACTAAACAAAATTGAAAAATAACCTTCCATCTAATTCTTTTAGTTTATAGTAGATGCCAACAAGGTTACTCAGACAAACAAATCCTGTTAATATGTTACCTAAAATAAACTAGCACAGGCAATTAAATTATCCTAAGTCAATTGAAATGTGAATTTCTCATACTAAAGAACCTTAAATAATCCATTTTTCAAATTAATCTTTCACATCAATAATGGGTTATTTTATGGCAAGCTTCAAGTCTGCTTCAAAAGATTCTTTGAAATCAAAGAAAATAAACCTTTAAAAACTAAACAGTATGTTGCAGAAATAATTACCTTAAAATTAATATGAACTTTCCTCATCAGAAAAAAAAGGACCAAGAAAAGATGGGCAGATACTTGTGCTATGCTTTGTATTTAAAAAGATTGGTGGTGTTCTAATTTCTGATAGCTTTTAAATAAAGGATATCTTAAAACAACTACCACCAGCAAGCCTTATGCAAGGCCCAGAAAGTCAGTATCAAACATACAGGAAATAAAACGTGTTTCTAAAGCCATCCTTGAAACTGTGACAGAGACAGAGGTAAATGTTCCTGTATGGAGTGAGTCCGACGCCACGGACAGCACTCACCACTCACTCTTTCTTGTGTCCCTGCACAGGCACACTGTTCAGAAATTTCTTTTCTTGTTAGTTTAGTGGAATATATTTGAGTTTTAATATCTACATAGGAAAATGTTCTAGCAATCAAAAGTCTGTAGGTAAAACTATATATTTGTGCGTGTGTACACACACAAATCAAAGTTATTCAGGAATAAGTTTTGTTTTACTGTTTGCTTGGTTTTAGTTTTTCATATAAAAATCGATAAATTAAAAAATTGTACAGTTTATACATCTCCTAAGAAAACACTCATTTTAATCCACTGTACAATTATAATAGAAATCTTGGTGCGAAGCTAACTTGTTTTTCTCTAACTGGTTCATCTTATTCACAAACCATAGCCACAGAGAGAACTGGTACTTCTACACGAGCAGTTTACATTTAGATGATAAATTTTGCTATCCTATTTCTGAGAATACTTAAGTAATATTTGGGTGCACATGAAGGTGTGCTCCATGATGGCTTCTAAGTCTAATTCGTCTTCAGTGGGGAAGCTGGGTGAATTTCCGGAAGACTGAAAGGCTGAGGGTTCACTGCTCACATGTTTTGGTCCAGCCACTGTTCAGGTTATAAAGTCATTTGCCTGCTTCTAGCACCCTCTGCAGGAGAACCAATATTATGCATGCCTTCCATGCCAGTAAGAAACAGTCACAGAAAACTTGCAGAAAGGGTATACGGCAGTGGTTAGTGAATGAGTAA
Source organism: Arvicola amphibius (assembly GCF_903992535.2). Lineage (NCBI taxonomy): Eukaryota > Metazoa > Chordata > Mammalia > Rodentia > Cricetidae > Arvicola > Arvicola amphibius. The sequence goes on from NC_052049.1 coordinate 53,269,847, forward strand.
GATAAATTGCTATATGGGGACAAAACAAATACTGTTAATTATCTAATTTGCTTTTTGAGGTGAATTTACATGCAAATCAAGAATAAAGTTGCTTCTTATTGTGACTATACTACTGACATATAGAGAAACTCCAAAAGATAGATAATACATAAAAGATTGCAGCTGCAGACTGTACTAAGAACATCCAATTTTAAATTATGTGAAAACAAAATGATACCATGAACTCACCATCCCTGTTGGATAGCAAACAGACCAGGCCATTGAGGCATGTGTCGGTGACTTCGGTGATGCTAGTTGCACATCTGCCTATCGCCTGAATAGTGGCTGCTGCAAACTGCTTGTCCTGGCTTTTCACGTAGGTCTAAAAACAGTTTGATTAGTTTTGACATTGGGATTATCGAGTGAATACAAGCTAATTTTGATAGTTTTGTCATGATGAAAGAATTTAGAATACACAGTCCTCTCTTAAGCCCAACAGGAGCCAAGCAATGCTCACTTCATTCTTCTCTTGTTATGTAACCTTCTATAGCAAAGGTATATTTCAAGCCAGGGTCATTCACCTGCAGCCGGTGACAAATGGAGAGGGGAGAGCATCACCCAAAGACAGTAATTAGCTTAAGAGCTGGGTTGAGAAGATGCTGCGAGCATGCTCTGTGGTTTCATCTCATTTACCCAGGAGTACCTGCAGGTTCAGGGAGAGAGGGGCAGCTTTCCAGACACCTAAACGTTCAGAGCCATGGGGATGGTTTAGGGTGGCAGCAACAGAGCAGCAGCTGTAGTGGCCTGGGCTTCACTAAGTACTAGTACTAGTTCCCAAAATTAGTCCCATCACTTTCAAACACAACAGTATATACGCACATTAACACACACTTAAAAGACTTCTGTCACTAAACTCCTGACAATCTTATACACTTTGTGACTCTGGTTACAACTTTCCTAAATTTAAAAGCTAGACTTTTATTTTTAAAAAAGATTCCTAACCCCAAATTCTAAGTATGTAAATGCAGAATTGACTCTATGGGTATCTAATAAAAATATACATTAAACAATTTTCTAAGTGAGAAATCAAAGGAAAAAACAAAAGATGCAAATAACATAGGAATTTAGTGTAAACTCTCAAGGAGATGACGAAATGCTCAAGAAACAAGTGACGCTTTCTAGTTCCGTGAAAGGAAAACCAAAGAAGACTTAAAACTGTTCCCAAACAGATAATTTCATTGCTATAATTTAAAAGAATTCATTAGAGTTGTTGAGGAAACTCCTTATTTCAATCATAAAGTTATTATGAACAAATTTAAATAAGTGTAAAAAAAATACATAGACAAAAAAGGATGGATTTAAAAGTTTCAATGCAACTTTTATACAACATGCTCACAGTAAGTAAGCCGATGAACACGTCTTGCAAGAGGCTCACTGACTACTGCAGAGAACACAAGGACATGCCCCCTGCTGTTCTGGGGGTGCCGGACAGGTGCCGAAATATGACAAGATTATACAGCAAGGGCAAGGGGACATGAGCAAAGACCAACAACAGTTAGAATGAAATAAGACTATATAAGTGACTTAAAATTAAAATCCAAACAATGATCTCTAGTCTACGAAAGAGCTTGAGAAACCCAATATTTCTAGCATGCCCATATGAGAAGAACTCTATGTCATTCTAATTTTATCACTAATTTTACTAGGAAAAAATATACAGCACAGAAGTTCAGTAACCCAGTAACAAACTAACTGTGGACACATAGTAACATCCTACAACTCTTGACCAAAGTATAAAAGAAATACAGTTAAAAAAAAAAAAAACCATGATGTCCATATACAGGTAAAAAGAAATTCAGAGTGGGCTTATGGAGGAACTCCAGCCACAGATTTCACTAGATTTATAAATATTGAAAACTAGTAAGAACTCCAAGGCTGCTGTATTGGGTGTGAGGCTCTTAACACTGACACAGGTTTATTTCTGCTTTAAAGTTCATCCTTTCATCATAAAGTACATAAATAAACTAATCAAAATAGATTCTCTCCTTCACAGTATGGGTCCGGGGCTCAGCAGCAAGCACCTTTAGCAGAGGACAACATGCCGGAGTCACCACTCCCCACAGATGGTTTCTAAGCACTCAGTAAGAAAGCTTGAGCTAAAGGGGCAATCTACAAGGGGGAACCAGGTAACAATGATGTGTTCTCACAGGCACAGAAAGTCATTTTAGAGCACAGTGGCAGTGTGGACAGAATCCTTAACAAAAACAAAGGATTTTACACCCAGTGTTGAGCCAGTCTTCCCAGTGCCAGGGAAACAGAAAGGGAAACAGGACCATTCATTCTATGCCATACATTTGTAGTTAATGCTTATTCTTGAAAACAGAAAAATTCCCAGTTGCTGATCTTTCTCTAAATCTGTTTTATTTATGCAGCTGCATATTTCTAGGTTGAGTAGAAGGCATATTTAACTTAAAATTGAACATGTTTTAGAAACTACAATTAGCATTGTATACAAACCTGAAATTCCCGAAGAAGAGTTGATATGTTGGCTTCATTTGCCAAGTTTGTCAAAATTTCAAGCTACAATAGAGTAAAAGAGAAAGTAAACATTTTAAAACACAAATAAAAAGATGAATTTAACAGAGACTAAACATCCACATGAAACTTGATTTTTTAAAAATTACTGTCATGTGAGGCTCCGCATCCTTGAGGTGGTCCTAGTCTGTTCCTCGAGTCTACAGAGACTAGGTAATTACACAGTTCTTAATAACAATTAACAAAACAATCCCCATCTCCACTAATTGTGTTAATTTTACCATTCATATCTAATTAACCTAAACAATTTGTTAGCTCAATATTTTTTCTATTAATAAAGTTAGAAAACAATTTGCCCTTCATGTAATACTTCTGTTTTCCAGATACCAATTAATCTTCTTGTTTGGCTATCTCATCCCACCTTCCCAGACACTTAGACAATTTATAAATGTAAGAAGTGGGAAATTAAAAGTCTGTCTCCACTGAGGTTGTTAGAAATATACTTTACCCATAAAAAGATTAATTATTCTTAAGGTGGCATAAACATGAGACCAACAGAAAAACACAATTCAACATGTCCACTAGAACATTCATATCAAGTATTACATTAAAAGTCACTGACATAGACAATTCAATTAAAAGGCACAGCCTTTACAAAAAATTTACATATTCTGTGTAAACTTATTTTATCACTTAAGTTGCTTTATCTGTTGGAAATCTGTTCTCTAAGAATATAGCTTGACTAGTCATTTTATTTTAATAAGAAAATTGAGACAACAATTTTTTAGTGCAGGGGAAAGACAAAGTCTTGTATCCCAGGCAAGCTTCAAACTTACTATGTAACTAATGACCTAATGCTACTGTCTCTCCCTCTGAAGTCTGCAATAACACATGGGGTAGTTATTTTAAAGTATTTTTTAAAATGTTTTAAAAAACATTATTTTTAGTAGTACTGGGAACTAACCTAGGTCTCTGAGCATGCTAATCAAACATCCTACCACCGAAACACGAGTCTTTGTTCATACAACTTTTAATAAATAGCTTCAAACCCATTTTTTAAATCTATATGTGAATTACACAGAACTGTTTTTCACTAAAACGCATAAGATAGAATTACCAAAGTGATACAAAATCACCCCTAAATACTGCTGCCTATAAATAAAGACAGGCTTGGTAGAATGAGACAAAATCAGAACAATCAAGAAATTAATATGAAGATTTTGTTTGCAACTGTTCTATATGTTTATGTTTTAATAACTACCTCAACATTATGTAAATACAAAGATCATCCAACTTAATATCAAATAAAGCATTTTGTTACTCCCTTTGCTGTAAAAATATCCAGTCTTTCAGCTCACATTTATTACTTGAAATGTTTTATAATTACAAAGCAGAAGTCTGTTACTGATGTTGAAAATATCATACTGTTTGTGTTTCACTAATTTTCTTGTGAGTAAACCCATTTTTAATGAAAATAACACTGTCCCAATATTTAAAAGAGTGTCTATTTTTTTCTTCGTTAGTTTTTAATGTCTCTGACATAGCACACAGTATGCAGAAATGTTCTCATGCCCTGCCTAGGGCCCTACCCTCTTACCATCACAACAAACTCTACACCACGGGGCTTTCATCATCTCTGTTAGTCTATGCCCAGCCTTTCAAAGCACCCACACATCATACCAACCATAAAAACATTCACAAAAGTCATTTTAAATACTTCCAATGTCATTTTTTTACAAATCTTCCACAGAATCAGTTTCACCTTTTTACTTAGTATAGGACTTAATTCAAATCTTCACTGTCTGTCTAAAGCACAAAGCACTAAATTTATCTATGTACATACCTGTATCTCTCAGCATGCTAAGCTATCTGAGATATAGGCAACCACACATCTGAAATCAGTACAATAACTAGCCCATAATAATATAGGCAAAGAATAACAATTTTCAAGTATGTTTTTTAAAAGAAGAAGACACAATTTACAGAGCTGGGGAAATAGCTAAGTTTGCAAAATACAAACACAGAGACCTGAACTGATCCTTATTTGCATACACTGTGTCTTTAGAGCTGGGAACATAGGCTAGATGTGTACACTGTGCCCTTAGAGCTGGGGACAGAGGCAGGACTCCCTCCTTGACTACTTGGGGAGTTCCAGACCATTGAGAGAACTTGTCTCAAAATAAAATAAAATAAAATAATTTGGCACCTGAGAACAATACCCAAGGTTGTTCTCTGACTTCTGCACACACACACATACACACACACACACACACACACTTGAACACACTCAAGCACACAATGGAGCATAGTTTACAGAAGCCAGAGGCTACTGTAGTATCTCTTCAAAGTACAAAGCAGCTAAAGCAGCTGTATGAAGCATACGGACCTTCAGTGTCTTGATCATAGTTGGATCAGTGGACCTGACGTAGAAACTCTTCAGGTAAGGTTCAAACATACCCTAGGTAAAAAAAAAAAAAAAAAGAGAGAGAGAGAGAGAGAGAGAGAGAAATGGGCAAATACATTTATCACACTGGTGTGCTTCTTTGAATTAAATGCTCACAATATACGTACCTTTCTCTGAATTGACATAGTTGCAATATTTTGTAAGACAATATACTGCACCTCCCTAAAAGTGAAAAGACATTTCAGTAGTCATATCCAACGAAACATCTTTTGAAAACAATACACTAAAAAGAATCTGTAAGAAAACTCAGGGGTAACAAATTTTTAACTACAAGGCTGTACATGTTTAGTAACTATGAGGCATTCATATTTGTACTCGAGAATACTAAAACATCTGTGCGGTAGGTATGTCAGGAGATGGAGTTAGAGCTCACTTTATAATACTGTACCCTCGGAAATATAAGGCCAGTATTGCTGCTTTGCACACATGAAGGAAAATGAGTGGAGGAAATGCAATCACGGTGCTAACCCACATTCTTATCAGGGGGCTCACAGTGTCAGCCAATCACAGATCAAAAAAGTCACATTATGCTATTCCTAAGGCTTAATATCTAATAAAGGACAGAATCTACTATTAAATTCACATTAATCTGGTAAAGACCTTCTATCAAAGAACCATTCCAGATCTTTCTAGCACCATTTGAACTAACTATCCATTGCAAACAAGTATCACCGAGCTGGTAACAAAAAGTGGCTAGAGATAAAGTGAAGGCGAGAGCGGAATGAAACTGCCTGACTTGTTTCTCAAATAGCAGGAGATGAGCAAGGGAGTGAGGGGCACAGTCAGCATACACGTTCCCATCCCAGCTAGTGCAGGAGTGCAAGGAAGGATAGAAAACAATGACATCAAGTAGCTAGCAGTGCAAAATGTCTGGGCAACCCTGACCAACGGAACAATGAATGATGTTTATAAACATAATAAAACACTAATGCTAACTTTAAAGCTCTAATGAAAGAACTCATCTTTTTAAGTTTTCCGTTTGTTTGTTTGCTTATCTGAACTATTGAATTATTCAGAGGGAAACTGTAAAAATGGCATGTTCTATCTATCCATACAGAAAATAAAGAGCACAGGGCTCTTTAAAGGAAATACTTTTTTTCTAGTAGCTACTCTTGGGGGTTAAGGAGATGATTTAGCAGATAGGACAGCTTGCTATGCAAACACAGCGACAGATGAAATCCCCAGAATCCATGTAAAGCTGTGAGTGATGCCTGCAAGCCTGTGCTCCAGCACTGTGAAGGTTCATACAGGAGGCCCTGAGAGCCACCCGTCTACCTGTTCAGTAAGAGACTAGTCTCACAGGAACCCAGCATAAGGTCAGAGCAGAATACTAGACACCATCCTCTAATATCCATATGCTCCAGAGACACACATGTGCAGCACTTAAAACACACACATATAGTCCTACTAACACACATGCATACACCACTGTTCACACATGTACACACATAAAATCAAAACAACAAAAAATAAATAGCTCTTTTTAAAACCGAAGAAACTAGTGATTAAATATTCCAATTTTATATGAAGTAGGGTTCTGCCAATCAACATGACATGGTCTCTGCTATTATTCTAAGGCAACAGTTTCAAAGTGTGGGTCATGACCCCTGTAGGGACCAAATGACCCTTTCAGAGGGGTCACCTAAGACCCACTGGAAAACACAGATAATTACACTGTGATTCATAACAGTAGTAAGATGAAGCAGCAAGGGAAAGTTTTATGGTTGAGGGTCAGCACAGCGTGAGGACTATATTAAAGGGTCGATACGTTAGGAAGGTGAGAACCAGTGCTCTAGGGTCAGAGCTAATGCACTGAGCAAAGCAAGCTGAGCACACTTAAGGACAGTTTTCAGTGATTCCAGAATAAATAAAATTTCTAAACAGCAAACTGCTAAACCCAGCAAAGCAAAATACATGCTCTATGTTGCAACATACTTTAATATCTCTGGACCTGAAGCTAGAAACTTCCATTTTTCTTCACTAAGATTGAGATCCTTTTATAATAACCCATTAAGTATGAGACCTTATTTATGAAATAGTCAACTATATATGCCAGGCTGAGGAGACGGACTACATTTGCCTCAACACTACTTCTGAGAGAATACAGAGAAAAAAAGCACATGCAAAATCACAACTTACCTATTGCTACGAAGTAGGCGCACCAGGGACTTAGAAATAATGCCAGCCTCTGACTTGGGTGAAATGTGCCAATACAGCTGGGCAACAGCCATAACCACCTGGAAGAACAGAAACAGAGGCACAGTGAACATCTAAGCAACAGGGTCCAAGTGTTCCCTCTAAACACCTTTAGAACTCTTGTGAAGTAGAATGAAATGTTCAAGTCTTCGTAGGGGGTTGAAGTCACTTTCCCCAAAGTACTTCCTACCTTCACAAAGTGCTTATATTTGAGAGCAGAAGGTTGGCGGTGTCAGATAGGACCGTTGTGAGTAGAAGGGCCCTAAGGTATGTGTCCTCACAAGATACAGATAAAATGCAATGTCAAGATGAAAGCAGAAAAGTGAGTGATTGTCTGTACGCCAAGAAATGCAAAGATCACCAGCAACTACCGTCCAATGAGGAAAGAGATAGCATCTCCCTGGATCCTCCAAAGGATACAGCCTATTCATACCTGACTTCAGTCTCCAGCTGTCTGGAATGTAAAAACTCCTGTCCTTTTCATACATCTAGATTGTGGCAATTTGTATGACAGGAAACTAACACATAGTGGGGGGAGAATGCCATAATGAACTGCCCACAGTGATAATAGTCCTGGGCAAAAAAAAAAAAAAATCAAACAACAACAACAACAACAAAAACCCTTCACGCTGTCCATGACTGAGTGCTGGCTGCTTAGTCACACAATTCTAAAGAGAGGCAGGTGCGACTTCTAAACCATGCCAGATGGGAGAGGGGGTGTGTGAGAATAGGACATGGAGCAGCAACAAGTTGTCTGAAGGAAAGGAAAGCAAATCAAAATGTAGCAACAAGGTGTGTGCAGTACTCTGCCTTTTTAAGATTCACAACTTTAACGCTAGTCTCGGAGCATCTGGAGCCACAGTACCGGAAATGGGCTGTTCTCCAAATAAACCTGTACCACGTTTCTCTCATGTGCCTTTACATTCAGAGTCAAGAATAGATTCCTCGCCACCGAAAGTATCTAGTGCAGCATGTGGACGCTGAGACACAGCAACGAAATGGTTCAGAAGACAAATGAATACTAATTTAGTTCTGTTCAGTACACCAAGTTCAAACAGTACACTGCAAGTTCCAGGTATACCTGGATAGTATGCCATACACCAAGGTGCCTAAGCTAAAGACATTCTTTATGAACGAACTAAAAATCATCTTTAAAAAAAAAACAGTTCATGGGATTCTAATATACTGTTTTTGTAATATTTAAAAAATGGTAAGTTACTATGGCTTTCATCTAGAACCTGGGAATTCAAGAACTGTAAGATCATTTCCTCACTTGTGCTCTTAGACTGTAAGGCATCCACACCCATACGCGAGAATGTGAACTGTATTTTCTATGTCAGGACGCAGCTGTCACTTGGTATGTCATCTTTTGAATATATTAGTCAAGCCACTCCCAAGTCTAAAAGAACTAAATGACCTCCCTTTGCCTCATGATCTATAAGAACAGTACCTTAACGTTTCTTCAAGGCTACGCATGACCTCAAGGTCAATTTGTAAAAAGCCACTGGGGAAACTCTCACAACTCCAAAGTCCAGACTGGCTTAAAGAACTCAAGCCCCAGGCCTTCTCAGTACACCGCACCTGCTCATAATTAAAGCATCCCATACTGCACACTCCTCTTGATCATCCCATAGTCTTCTGGTTCTGCCTCCAATACAGTCACTACCCTGATTCATCAAGCTTTCTGAAACAAGTTCCCAAAATTCACTTTCAAACATAAGAACAAGTGTGTGTTTCTTTCTTTTGTTTTCGTTGTTTGTTTTTTGAGATGGTTTCTCTGTGTAGCCTTAGCTGTCCTGGAACTCGCTACGTTGACCAGCCTGGCCTTGAGCTCACAGAGATCTGCTTCCCTCATGCTGGAATTAAAGGTGTGTGCAACCACCGCCCAGCTATATTTCCTTGTTTTGAAACAGGGTCTCACTATGTAGTCTCACCTGGTCTGAAACTCCCTATGTAGTCCAGGTTGGCTTCTAACTCACAGAGATCCACCTGTCTCTACCTCCTGAATTCTGGGATTGAAGGAATGAACAACTACACCTGATAAGAGTAAGGTTGTTGTTTCTTAGTCTTCATAATTCTTCAAAAGTCAGACTTCATTTAAATTTACTTACACAAGGCAAGGTAACATAATATACTCAGAACCATGGCAGCCTATTTGGTGCACTAGCAAATGAGCAGGGACCCCACATATGCACAGAAACAACCAAGTGCCCTAGGACTCAATACCTGGCATTGTCAGCAAACCTCTAAATCATAAAACCAACTCCCAAGACAAGATGAAGCTAAGAGTGAGTTAATGATACTTTCAGAGAGTAGCAGCTATTAGGGAGACAAGGCACACTACACACAAGCATGTGTTTGACCTTATCAATGACTTCATGCCTTACCATGACGAGGCACATTACACACAAGCATGCGTTTGACTGTATCAGTGACTTCATGCCTTACTATGATGAAGCACACTAAGCACAAGCATGCGTTTAGCTGTATCAGTGACTTCATGCCTTACTATGATTGAGCTTTTGAATGATGACTTGGAAACACATTACTAGTAGTACCATAGAAACTTCTGCTAATTGCTAAGGATACAAACTTTTAAAGGCTAAATTCTCAAAGGAGTACAGAAAAATGTAGTAAGTAAAGTTCCTTATATTTTAAGATTTACTAAATGAAGAAAATAATAATTAAAACAAATCTGGATTTACATGTTTCAAAACAATGAAGGCTAAAACCCATTTACAATACAGATTCGGGTCTCAAAGCTTCAATCCCACACATTTCTAGCTACCCATCACACATGTGTCTGGTGTATGAACGCTCCAGTCACATGCTCAGTACTGACTGTACATACTTTCAATCAATGTTTGCTCTTTAAATCCGTGAAACAGTTCTTTCCTAGTCTCAACGTACCGCTGCATTCCTGCTCTGAAGCAAAGGCTTTGTGTTTCGAATCAAGAGCCTATGGTCTGGATCCATAGTGTATGGCCTCTTCTTGTCACTCTTTTCCTTCTCTTCATCCTCAGAGTCATAGAAATTCTTTTCATTGTCTTCTAGACCATCATCCTGTGAAGAAAACAAATCCAACCCCAAGATTAGGTGAGACTGTGAACAGCTAAGACATTACATAGCCAAAGAAACTATTCCTTTGAAAACATCTGCAGTAAGAGGCTGGAGAGAAGCTCAATCCAGAAAGTGCCTGTCCTGTAAGCCAAGGGCCTGAGTTCAGTCCCCAGTATCCATATAAGAAGTGGGCACAATCCCACCACTAGAGAGACACAAACAGTCATCCCAGTCAGCCATGGAGGAAGGGAGGGAAGGAGGGAGGGAGGGAGGGAGGGAGGGAGGGAGGGAGGGAGGGAGGGAGGGAGGGAGGGAGGACAGGGGAGGGGGAGGGGAGGGGAGGAGAGAGGAGAAAAATGGGGAAAGGGGAAAACGGAAAGGAAAAAGAAAGGGTGGACGTCTCCTAAAGAATGCCACTAAAGGTTAACTTCTTTGCACACACACAAATAAAATTTTGAAACAATAAAGATTTACTGTAGAATTCTACCATTGGGTCAATGCAAAACATTGTAAAATCAACATGGACAGGTTAATTTTCTTGTTATATAATACTGCTATTAAATATAGCAAATCTCCACAGAAATTCTGACAGTTGCTCAAAGAGAAGAAATGACAATTAGATTTTAATAAGGCATATAATGAGAATAACTAAAAGCGAGGAGCTATTTGCACAAGTTGCAGTCATTTCAACTAGATCGAAGAGTAACAAGAGGAAGGAGAGCTGTGAATTGATAGAGAAGCAGTAAGTTTGACTGCTAAGAACTGGTCAGCAAGGTCGAAAGGCGCTAGGCTTCTATTTGCCAGTATTTGGTTCCCCACACAAACAAGCATGCATATACACAGTAATATGCATGTACTTTTACGTACAATTTTAAAGCCACATTTTGACAAAGAAATATATAATACCTCCCTCATCAGTTTGTTTTTACCTTTCTGTTTCGGTTACCTGAGTCATCTGAGATCAAAAACTATAATGTAGAAGATTCCAGAAATAAAAAACAATCTTAAGTTTCAAATTGTGAAGTATTCTTAGTGTGTGTTTCATGCTTTCTGTGGTTTCACACAGGTACTGTTGGGGAGTGGGGATAGGGCAGAGGAGGTTGTAAGTCCTGGAACAAATACCTGGCAGGTGAAGTGAGGCTCCTTGACAAGCAGGGTACACGGGATATAGGGATGAATCACATGGAGTTTGAATCCCAAATCTTAATAATCAATATTTACATTTGATTAAATATAAATATTTAAAAAAATTAAGAAAAACAGTCCAGCAGAGTAGATGCCACTAAAGGTTAACTTCTTTAACATAACCCAACTGTATACTGCCTACAAGAAACATATTCCACACTAAAGGCACAGATGCATTGAAACTTCGAGGAGGCTAGAAAATAAATGTTAGCGGTTTTAGGCAAGAAGGGCAGCTGTGACTGTATGAGCCCCACATGGTGACTCTAGAGCAGGTAAAACGGCCGTAAGAAGACACTATATATCCACAAAATGGATAATTCTTAATTTATGTCTAGGGAGCCCAAATTGATCTTAAGCCTCCTGGCTCAGCCTCCTAACTACTCCATATGTAACATTCTTGAAATGATGAAATAATGGATATGGAGAAAAACTAATGGTTTTGGGACTTGCACAGTTGTTACGCTAAACACTGCAAACATTAACGGGTAATGGGATTTCTGAAACTCCTGACTTTCATTATCCTGATTATACTTACAGTTCTGCCAAATTTTTTAGTATACCAAATAATCCTACAGGTCAGGCAGTTACAGAAAGGTCAAATTGTACTATAAAGGATATGCTGAACAAACAGAAAGGGATGGAGAATACCCCCCAGAAATAGACTGCATAATGCTTTATTAACCTTGAATTCTCTTAACACTAATGAGAAAGGAACAACAGCAGCGGGGAGGCATTGGATAATGGAAAAAACTTCTGAGTTGAATCAACCAGTATATTTCAAGGATGTGTTGACCTCACAATGGAAACCAGGAGATGTGCTACGCTGGGGAAGGGGTTTCACTCTTGTTTCCACAGGAGAAGAAAAATTATGGATACCATCAAATTAATAAAGATTCGCTTTGAAAGGAGAAACCTCTTGAAAAAGAAAATGACAGCTCATCCACAGAGGTGACAACCATACAGATGGTAAGAAAAGTCATATAGGGTTGGGGCAGAGTTCTGCTCTTATCTTTACAGGAAAATGCACATCATCAAAAATTAAAGAGACCCTGGATAAGGATCATCTAGAAAAAGGAATATAGATTATGAGGCCAGGTATTGGACACACACACACACACATATTAATATTTTCAGCTGGTTTTGGAGTTGGGCAATGGCTCTGTACTTCTCTAAGTCCAAGCAACTTGTTAAAAGAAACATTCAAAGTTTCTGTCTCATATTGGGAGCCATCTGGTATGGGACAGAGAGAAGACTTTAGGGAAAATTTCACTTTCTCCATGTCTATTTTGTCTATATCACATTCTTCATTGAATGTACATTTATATGAATGATGTTTATGTTTTCCATGATGAACAATAGATTTTCCTACAGATCCTTTCCCTGCAGTAATCTTTGAAGTTTCCAGAAAGAAGATGGGGCCCCACAGCAACAACTCCTCCTGGTTGAGATAACATCGTGATGCTGATAGTGCTACTATAAGACCGGTTTTTGGGTACCAGCTGCTGAAATGGTACACCTTCTCATGCTGTTCTGGCCAGAACTCCAGAACATTGAGAAAACAAAACAAAACAAAACTATCAACTGCTCAGAAATTGTTTGCAACTATACTAGACAGTAAATTTGAAATTTAACCATCACTTTACTTTTGCAGGATCCCATTAAGAGAACATCGCCCCATGACAGCTGGAAGCAATTCTAGAGGATGACGCCCCCATCCCAAAAAAGTTTGTCCTTAGGGTTGGGAACACCGTATAGGGGTTGTTGATTATTACTTGTACTAGACAGAGGGTTGGGGTGAAAACTATGTATACAAGTTGAAATTATATTTGTTATTTTTGCTTACATTATTTGTACACCTATGCAAAGTTCATTTGTAGGAGGAAGACCACCTGTTTGTCCTGGCTGCCCAGAGTCAAAATAACCACACAGAAACTATATTCATTAAATCACTGCTTGGCTCATAAGCTCTAGCTTCTTATTGGCTAACTCCTACTTCTTAATTTAACCCATTTCTAGTAATCTGTGCATCGCCACGTGGCAGTGGCTTACCGGGCAAAATTACCAGTGTCTGTCTCCTGTGGCTCCATGGCTTCTTCCTAACTAAGCCTCCTATCTCCCAGCATGCCATTTAGTTTTCCCCGCCTACCTACGTTCTGCCTATCAACAGGCCAAGGCCATTTCTTTATTCATTAACCAATGAAAACAACACACAGGCAGAAGGACCTCCCAAACCAATTCTGTCAGATTGTATATATGCGTGTTTCTACCTCTGTTTAAGACATTTTGTATATTTGTACAACTTTCAAAAAATATTTTCATATTGCATTATATATTACTTCTACCTCTGAGCAAGATACTTATAGAATGTTTACATTTTGAGGTCATTGTCTCATTTGCTGCACATTTGTTTACAGATTATTTAATATTCTGACATGGAGTTTTAGTCTTTAAGTTATACAGGTATTAAATATTATAGGTCCATGTTGTTCGTGTTTGTCATACATATAGTCAGATCAATTAGGCTCTTTATATATATATATATATATATATATATATATATATATATATATATATATATATTGGATTCCGCCTAGATAGGTAATCTTCAACCACTTCAAGGATCTGTAGAACATGACATTTAAATAACTTAGGGTTCTGCTGACATAGGACATAATTGCTCCTGACAGCACCAATCTACCTGCAAGAGAATGTTAAGCACCAAAGACACCCCACTTGGAGTTTGTTTTCTTCTTGGCACAACTGGCCTTTGGGCAAGGAACTGCCCATACCTCGACCACTGACATCTGGAAATGCATAAGCAGGACACAAGGAAAAGGACTGTCAAATCTTGCCAAGGCAGAGTAAGACGGTCCTGAAAAATTTCCTGACTCTGAAAATGGTCTGTCAGTTATGCTAGGCCTTAGCCAAAGTTGGTTGCTTCAACGTTGCAAATGAGACTGGGTGATTGCTCAGGTAGCTAATTGTCTCAGTCATATATTGTTCACTTTGGAAGCTGCTTGATTGTACTTCCTGTCTGCTCAAGTAATATTATCTCCCTTCTCAGGCCTTCGATGGGGTTGAAGATTAGATAGTCATAGTTACTATACTGTTATAATCTAGCCAAGCCATTTCCTATACAAGACTTAGACTCCTTAGGATAGAATGTTTGTTAAAACATTTAGCATATGTTCCTTGCTTAATATTGTTTATGCTGGTTATAATTCTAATTATACTTGACATCTGTTCCTAGTGTATATAGTTTTGTATTGGGTTTGGAACTCTCTTATTTAAACAAAAGGAGGAGGTGCTGTGGGAGCACATTCCGTGCCTTCAGCCAATAGCCTTTAAGATACCAGCCCACTTGGCCATGGTCTCTTATAGTGTAAAAGCAGCTGTAAAGCATGTGTTCCCTCTCTTGCTTCCAGCTTCCACTTCTGGTTGTTAGACTTTGTTCCTGTTCATGCAGAGGACTGTTATCTAGGACAGTGATCTGTAAGTTTTCCCTTAAATAAATAACCCATTTATTATTCATAATTCTGAACTGGTATGGGATTATTTTGTGACTTTCATCATCAATCCTCATAAAAGCTAACATCACTTAATAATATATTTTTCACTTGCAAGAGCTTTCACAGGTACTTGAGAAGAAGACATGTCTTTAATCTTGCACAATTATCACTGGAAAAACACCTTTCGTCAAAAGTAAGTTTTAGGGTTTATAACAACAGCAGCTTAGAGGTTGCTAAACCTAAAAAAAAAAAAAATTATAGAAATTATCTAGTTGGTTATAGTGGTGCATACTGGTAGGATTTTCTGAAGGAGGTGGAGACAGGAGGATCACGAGTTTGAGTCCACTCTGGGCTACACATTTTTTAAAAGGGGGAAACTGTGGTTGGTTTATAAAATAAATTAAAAAAGACAAAAAGGAAAAAGAGAAAGAAATTATCTAAACATGGAATTGGAGACATGGTGCCAGGGTTGAGAGTACTTATTCCAGTTCATTTCCCAACACTGAAGGCAGGCAATGCACAACCACTTATAAGTCCAGCTCCAGGATATCTAATGCCTTCTTCTGAGCACACGAGCACTGCACATGTGTACACATACCCACACATGGACACACACATAAACAAAAGTATTTAACAAATGACAGGAAGAAAGAACCCAAAGACACTGGAGATGTAGCTCAGTTGGTAGATGGTTTGCCAAGCATGTGGGCTAGATCCCACCACCACATAAACTGGATCTGCTGGCATACCACCAGAATCCTAGCACTCAGGAGGCAGAGGCGGGAGGACTGAAGTTCAAACAAGCAACAGAAAGAACTTATTGAACCAGAAAAAATTTACCTAACTTATAGTCATTGAAAACAAAAGTTTTTAAAATAATATATCCATCTTCACAACTAAACTAGAAATTATCTAAGTACTGTGGTACAAACATTTAATGTTCTCTAAGGAATATAGGGTTGAAAGTTCCAAACAAGAATGGGTCTACATAGGGAGACTAGACTTAAGGAAAAATTAACTGATTAATCAAATTTAAACTAAACTTATTAGCTTCACTTAACAAACCTCTTTCTCTTAGTGTTTACCGAGGACTACTGTGAGACACATTGCAGAGGACCGTAGGGGTGCATAGTTGGTGACAACTAGTATTTAACAAATCGACCCACGAGATGTATAACTCCCTGTTGGGAAGCCCCACTTGGCAAAGCTGTGGGGTTACTTACTATAAATGACTGGTTGTTCTATCTGTGGCTTTCTCAAGTGTAACTACTACACCTCTCTAATAATAACAGCTGTGGAGTTCTTTCCACAGCCTTTTAGTAGTGTGTTTTACACTTATTGGGCACACATATAGCAGTGATGGCCAGGAAGATTTCTGCTTAAGTTGTATAATTTTAATGAATAGAAGTAACAGTAGGATATTTTTCATTATTTAGACTGACATAGGAAAGTAACAGTTTTCTCAATAAAAAAGACAGCTAATTTTAGACTTCAGAACAAATTCAAAAGAAACTGGTTGCCCCTGAAGATGAATATCTGGTTGTCCTAAAGACAAATATACAGGTCATTTTCCCAGATGTTTTGCTGATTCAAGGTCTGAGCTCTAAGCAATTTTAGTAGACATAACTCCCTGTAGCAGTGAATTTTCTGCAATACTCCCTACCATTCAAGGTCCAGCTAATTAATTTATATCGTTAAATCTTGAATTCCAATGTCATTTCTGTCTGGGAAAAAGCTATAGTTTAAGAAAAACTATGCAACTTATGTTATGAGAGTGGGTCGGACCCTGAAAATACAACTGTCCAGAGTTTGGCTGGGAGAGAGAACAGCGGAGGGGAGGGGAGCTAGAGATGTAGAGGCTGTGTAAAGCTAATTAGAGAAGCTGCTGTAGAGAGCAATGAGGAACCTGTGCACAGCTAATTAAAGAGTTGTGTATCAGAGGAAGACATTTTCAGAGAGGATGTTTTCAAGATGGAGTAAAGAGAAATTTATCATAAGAAAGTATCTGTGCTTTTTGATCCCCCCCCCCCCGCCAGATAGAGAGTCAGCCCTCGCCACATTCATGGATTTTTTTCATACCCTGGGTGGTGACTGGAGGCTGGCCTCCCAGTTAACCATAACACACTTCTTAGCAAGGTCAGAGCTGGCTGCTCCTTTACTGAGCTCCAGGCCAAAGTGATTCTATTACATGCATTAGGAAACCAAGAAATGCTATGCAAATAATCAAGGGTGAAGCACTCAGTTTCTATGGCTGGACTATAAGCACTCGCTTAAAACCTTAAATCAAAATTAATCAAAGATATTTAAACTCCACCTGAAAATAACACATAATAAAAATGCTTTTTTAAACTGTAACTACCAATCAGAAAACTACAGCTGGCAATAAAATCCTAAAGTGCTCGTAAATACTTCTTTTAATAAGCAATTATTTGTTCTGTTTCTTCTTCATTATTAATATATTTTATTAGAGTTTGAGTATATTACTTTAATGAAAAACATTTTTAAGACAATTTTTACTTAAAAAACATTTAGGATTGTGGTAGTAATCTTAGTTAAAAAATTTCAAAGGAGTAATTTTCTTTCATTATTATTTCCCCACACAAGAGTCAAAGATGTTGTAGAGCTATTTAAAATTTTTCTAGAAACTCTTACTTATTATATTAATTCTTACAATTTCCTAAAATAGAAGGGAGAACTTGAAATAACATTTACATGTTGCCCAGAGAAGCCAAAAGGTTAAATATCTCTACTTTAAAGTTTTAATAAGGGACAATAAGATTTAAAAAAGAAGGAAAACAGCCGCCTGTAGATGAAACAGCTGACCCCACTTATTAAAGACATAGTCACTTCAAAAACCCTATTATATGTTTTCACAAAATTTCAGTTTGGTTCTTTCTTTTATGATCTTCTTTCACCAACAGAAACTTCCTATGTATCTCAGACTGACCAAAATCTGGCAGTCCAGCTTCAGACCCTAAGAACTACGGTTACAGATTTACACCACCATGACTAGTTCTCAGAATATTTTGCATCTGGCTGCATGTATCTGTACCAACTACTGCTCTCTATAAAATCCAAACTGTGGAAGAGGAGCCAAGAGAAATGAAAAGGTCGACGTCACAAAGCTCAGTACGTGACTATGACGAGGCAGGCCCAATAACAGGTTTAAACTGGGATTGGCTGTGGATGTGTCTTTTGAGATTTTTAACTAGAGAACAGACAGTGGCACAAACAAACTGGATGTCAAATACATATGGCCAGCACGGGTGTACAAAGACAGGGCTGGCTCAGGTGTACAGAGACAGGGCTGGCTCAGGTGTACAGAGACAGGGCCAGCAAGGGTGTACAGAGACAGGGCCAGCACGGGTGTACAGAGACAGGGCCAGCACGGGTGTACAGAGACATGGCCGGCTCAGGTGTACAGAGACAGGGCCAGCAAGGGTGTACAGAGACAGGGCCAGCACGAGTGTACAGAGACATGGCCGGCTCGAGTGTACAGAGACAGGGCCGGCTCGGGTGTATAGCCGGCTCGGGTGTACAGAGACAGGGCCGGCTAGGGTGTACAGAGACAGGGCTGGCTCAGGTGTAGAGACAGGGCCAATGTCAGTGCTGCCGCATTACCAACCTTTCCCTGTTGTCTCTGTTTGCTGTAGCGCTTGGCAGAAGAAGATGTGTATTATAAAACTTCTATGGAGATTAAGTTCACTTAGTGAAGCTTATGCAAGGGCTCAGTCTCCAGCACAAATCAGCACTGAGAAGACACCACCTATGACCTGAGAAGCAGAGACTCTGTATGCAGAGCTCTGAAGAGCAAGTGCTTCTTGTGTACAGTACCTAGTGTAGCATTGCATCTGCTACAGCAGCCTGCACTGGGCAGACCATAAAATAAATACAGTTCACATGTTTAAGAAATTAAGGCGAAAAAATTTTTTATAGAAACGTCAGATTTAATCTTTATGTCATTTTTATATAAGGGCAATAATTTTGGCAATCAATTACAGAGTTAATTAAATTTGTCAATCTTTAAGAAAAATTCAACTTGATGACAATACTTTGTGATACCGCTGACCCATCAAATAGGGAAAGATTCGTGCTATCTTAAAGATAATAAATAACATACTTAACTGAGTAAGTGGAGGTTCAAAGTTGTTACACCTCTGACATCACTGAATAGTCGAAAGACAGTCGTTCTTTGTTAAAAGTTATATGAGTGGAATGAATCTTACCTTTCCATATCCAGGAGCAGAAAAGCTACTTAAACAAGCAAGGGAAACAAGCTATATTAAGAAAGATAAGTGGTCTGTCTGCTTAAGAGTAAAAACAAATGAGTTTAAAAGACCTTGAAATGAACTTTATAAAAAGAAATTGCCAAATGTTCTACTTAGGATATTACCATTTTTATAAACATAAAAAATAAACCAATTCTAACACACCTCCACTCATACTGAAAGGCACCATGTCATAAATGTTCTATCTTTAGTAGAACTGCTTGTCCAGAGCTTCCTCTACAATATGGAATACACTTGTGACCTGAAGAGTGAAATCAGCTCCAGTGTATGCGTCTGTTAATTGAGCACTAAGCAGAGAGCTGTGATGGAAGGCCCTCAGTATTACCCCACACACAAAACCTGTATCAGAGTACACTGTGCATATTAGTGTAGTCCTCTTTGTACTCTGGTTTCCCAGTCCATAGATAAAAGGGGGTAACAAAGAAAAAGAAACTAAGTTATATGTTTCAGGGTCAAGAGGCAAGGAAAGAAAAGCACGGTTTACAGGTGCTTACCCCAAAGACATTCAACACACATTCAATTACTGGGATACAGAGATGGCTCAAGTGGTAAACACTTATGGCTCAACCTTGAGGACCTGAGTTTGGATCCCCACAGCTCACAGAGGCTGGATGTGGTAAAGCACACTGGCAACACCAGCACTGGCAGAACAGACAATAGATCCAGGGCTCACTGGGCCACTTGTCCAGCCACAACGGCACACATCAGGCACAGGGAAAGATTCTGCCTTTAAAAAGGCTATGGTGGGACTCTAGGGATGGCCCAGATGTTAAGAGCACAAACTGCTCTTAAAGAGGAACCAGGTTTGCTTCCCAACACCCAAATGGCAGTTCACAACTGTCTGTAGCTCTATTTCCAAGAGATCCAATTCCTCTTCTGGCCCCTGATGGCATTGTACAAGTATAGTATACGTACGTACGTACACGTACACACACACATACACACACACAAACACACACAGATGAAATGCTCATACACATAAAAATAAATTTTTATAATGTGGTAGTTTGAAAGAAAATAGCCACCAAAGGAAGTGGCGGCACAGTTAGGCCTTTTGGAGGAAGAGTGCCACTGCGGGAGTGTGCTTTGAGGTCCATATGCTCAATGTCACAGTTCACTTCCTATTGCCTGTGGATCAAGATGTAGAACTCTCAGCCTCAGCTCCTTCTCCAACACCATGCCTGCCTGCATGCTGCCAAGGACCACCATGATGATAATGGACTAACCCTCTGAAACTGTAAGCCACCCCAATTAAATGTTTTCCTTTATAAGAGTCGCAGTGATCATGGTACCTCTTCACAGCAACAGAAACCCTAACTAGATGTATAACTGAAAAGGTAATTGATGAAAAATAAACATTCTAACTTCAAATTCTTGCCTCCACCTGTACCCCATGAAAGAGTACACTTGCACACACATGTGTACTCATGCAAAAATGTTTAAAAGTTTCAATCAATATACTATACATGTTTCTGTTGAAGGAGCTTAATTTTTATTCAATTGTGATTTGAACGAGAATAGCCCCCATAGTCTCATATATTTAAAAGCTGGGTCCTTAGTTGGTGGAACTGTTCTGGGAAGGATTAGGAGACACGGCCTTCTTACAAGTCACTGGGGGTGAGTTTTGACATTTCATAAACCCCTTCTATTCAGTGTGCCTCTCTCTGCCTCATGCCTGTGGATCGGATGTAAACTCTTAGCTACTGCTTCAGTGCCAGGTCCACCTGGCCTTGCTCCCCAGCATGATGGTTATGGACTCCCCCTCCAAGCAAATCCTCAATTAATGCTTCCTTTTACAAGTTGCCTTGGTGTTTCTTCACAGCAACAGGAAAGTAACTAAGACTGGAGGAAGGGACCATACAGGAAGCAAGGGAGGGAGAGGGTAAGAAACCCTCAGAAATAGACACA